>NW_009648333.1:1829200-1863761 GCF_000708025.1 Charadrius vociferus | reverse complement strand
GACGGCAGGCATGGGAAACAGCAGTAGGGAGGAAAAAAGGTAGGGTAGCAATAGGCTGCAGGATATTTGTACAGCTTAGTTGGTTTTAAATGGCTAAATCTGAAGAATTTCACAATATAAACTTAAAGAATGGAATCATCCAGTTTCAAATCCATTAGCAGCTATTTTGTAGAGCTTGAAGGGGATAAGCGAGGCACCAGATGACGCAGACTTATCTCTACCCAGAGCTCTGCAGTGGGAGCTGAGGAACCATCAACCAGTGTAACCTCAGTCCAGGAATGGACAGGCAAACCAGCTGAAAGAGTTGTGAGGAGGACAAAGAGAGGAAGAAGAGTGCAGATGGGTTTGACAAAGATAAAACATGTCAAATCAGTCTTCCCAGTAACTTGGTAAGGTTTCTCAGGAACATTTTCCCCAGTAGTCAATCTCCTCTGTTGCCCAAATCTAGTAAGATTTTGACACTTTCTCACATGACATTCTTACAAACAGGCTAGTGAAGCCTGGTCCAGACAAAACTACTACAGAAAAACTGTTATAGATTGCAAAACTGGCTGGAAAACTGTTAGCAGAGAGTGAATATCACTGGTTCATGATCAAAACAGAAAGAAATATTAAGTGTGGTTTTGCAGGGTTCTTTATTTGGTCTTAATTAATATATTTGTATTAGTTAATATATTTATTATAGGCCTGAATGGTAGAAGGGAGATTATTCTCACTAAATCAGCAGATGATATCACTCTGGAATATACCACTACTATGTGGGAGAGCAGCAACAGAATTCAATACCATCTTGACAAATAGGGGAACAGACTGAAAAAAGTAATATAGTTGAAGCAGGGAGGAGGGCACATATAGAGCCAAGAACAATCAATTGCATGACACAGGATCAGGAATGATTGCCTAGACAGCAGTTCTGCAGAAAAGATATGCAGTTTGTAATGGATTACAAGAGGAACATGAGCCAACATTGTCACTCTGTACAGAAAAGGCAAACGGCTATACTAGAGTAAGCACACAAAGGTACCGCCTGCAGAACGTGTTAATTTGTTTGTTGTAAAGCACATTTTTGTGCCTTTGTGAACTGTACCTTTAACCTTTATGAATTTGTGTGAGAAAAAAAAAAAAAAAAAGATTTTACCCCTTTGTAATCACACTAGGTAAAATAAAAATAGCACACAAATGTAAAAGAGATGCGGATTATTTTCTGGCTTATGCAGCATCAATGGATTTATTCACAAAAATCTCTCCTTAAAAAAAAATTACTACAGGAAAATATGTTGAAAATTGTAGAATGTCCCCCTGTTGACGTCCATATCTGATTAAATTTGCATAGTTGGATATTTTAAACATTAATTTTTCCTGATACAGTTTATACAGAGTTCATTAAGAGGCCAGGAAATAAAATAAAAACAATAATTGTGATTGTCCCCTCCCAGCCACTTTAGGAGTAACATCTCAAAGCATTATTGCATTTTAATTAGAAATGTGTAAAATATAGATTTGTTTAAAAGAGTGGAATATATAAGCCATCCATAACACTAATTAGAATTTCTGTTATTCACTCCTGATAATAAGAAGCATGTGAAAAAATGCATTTTACTATAAACATTGATTGAAAAGCCTAGGAAGAGCTTCTTATTTCATTTTTTACTGTTCTTCTTCTTAGAAACAAAAAAAAGAAAAAGTACCTTCTGCTATGGGAATAACAGATAGTTCTTATTTCATTTTTTACTGTTCTTCTTAGAAACAAAAAAAGAAAAAGTACCTGCTGCTATGGGAATAACAGATAGCGTCTTTACTATAAAACATGTCAAACAAAGGCAGAGTACTGTAAGTTCTTGACAGTAGTTACTCAGCTAACTATTTCAAATGCTAAATCCAAACTCCCCTAAAGCGCAGGTGGTTTATGGACATCATTCGGTTTCTCAGTTCAGCAAAACACTGTCACTAATAGAGGCTGAAAAATGTTGATGGTAAGCAAGATATATTTCTTCTACAACCCTGATTGTTCATTATCATAATCTACAGATATGGATTGCATGAACTGCACAGAACAGAAGGCCAGGGAGTGAACCCCGAGGAACATCAGCCAATTATCATTATGCTTAATGCGTATTTATTTAATTGATATCGTAGAGACAATACTTAGGAGCAATACATCACATCCTAAGTTGTTATTTATGAAAACCTGTGAACAGAAGGAACTAAAGTGGAAAAACAGCTCCCAGAATATGAACCAATCTGTTGGCAGGATGCAGTCACTAAAGCAAACTCAGAAATTCAGCTTGTCCATGAGGTGTGCTCATTACAGTATAGTAATAATGACTCAAAAATATGTAATTGCTCAGTGTGACTTTTCTTTAGATCAAATTATGCCTGTGCTTGTTGAGGATGAAAGAGGAAGAAATAAAACACAGAAAAAAGCCTCTTTTTGCCCAGAGGCTTACATTCCCAGAGTTATCATGTAAGACAAATCAACGATACAGCCCTCTACTTTTACAGTATGGAAGGGGAGATTATGTCTTCCTCTATACAGAAGCCAGGCCTTATGATCCCAGACCAATGCAGACCAAGTCAGAACCACTGGGGTAAAACTCATGCATCGAAGCGGCCATGGATGTAAAAAAAACCACCTCTCTAGGATTAAGCACAAAGACCCCAGGTGTGTTAGCACCTTCACGTGAACAAGTAGGTCCAGAACAAACAGCTGTGAGCCCTCACAGCAGAGCCTTTTATCTCATCACTTACACTGGAACCTCCTAAAGCTGCAACAGTGGGATTCAAACCTCATGCCAGATGGAAGATGAACACACCCGCTGTAATTAGCCACATGGGAAAGAGACCTCAAATGGAACTTGGCAAGCAGCCTGGCCCTGGCATTTCAAGACACCCAGCTCACAAATCAAAAACTTACATGGGCAAACTAGTGACAGAATACATATGGGTATGGGCGGGCACCAAGGAAAACAAACTTCACAGCAACTTCCTCCAACAAGGGGAAAGGGAGACATCTTACTCAGGAATTAGGTCCTCCTTCCAGCAGGAAAGATTAAGATGCTCATTTCTGCCCATAGGCATAGACCAGAGAGGCTTTCGCTAGTTGAGTGCGTTCTGGCACAGCTTCTGGCCATGTAGTGCCTGGCAGAGGAAGCAACAGAGAAGCATTATTCTCTTCCCTATACATTGGGAATGGCGAGACAGGGCTACAGAGGTATCTTTACGCAGGATCAGCTTCTGCAGCTGCATGCCTACATGATTTGCATCTTTTGGTAGTCCTAAGGAGAATCGCAACTTCTTCATACAGCATATATGCAAAGTGTGAGTCACTCATCTCCACCTCTATCCAGTATGTCAGATGCACTTCTTAGAAAACAGCAGAGACCAACTTAGCTACAGGCATCAGGTAAGAAGCTATCTTGTATTCTCCTAGTCTCCCTCTAAATAACTGTTGCAGCTTTGAAAGTTCCTTTATTCTGTTTCCTCAGGAAGAAAACAAATGATTGTGAAAAAGTTATGAGCAATTTGCTCATAACATAAAGGTACAGGAACCCGAAAGGTTTGCTGATCACCCTCAAGGCAGCATAAAGTGTCAAAGCAACATGAGACTGATACGGTCCAGTCCAGTCCAGTCACCAGTTATCAAACACAAACTCTTTCATAAACTAAATAGGATCCACCTTAAAACCAATTCGGCCCTACAAGGCATATTGAAAGGTTGCTCTGGAATGTCACTTTGTGTGATTTCATGAGTCCACATCTGCAGGTCAATATGCAATTGCATATTTAAAAGACCTAAGGAAATATCTAAAGGGCTTCCCTTTGAAACTCTGCCATTCTTGCAGCGGCCTTCCCAAGGACATTATTTCACAGAGCCGGTAAACGTGTGTGTTAGTTAGTAAAGGCTCGATTTCAATACTGCTTTCCAATTCATTAACTTCCCTTCCCTAGTGTCTAGATAATTACCTTCTAGTTGTATCCCTGGAGTGGTGCCTGAGGCATAAATGAGGGCAGAGTCACCTGAAAAAATCACTGAGGTTAATTCCCCTTGGTGTCCTGAGAACAGAGACCACATACCCATTAAATCAAAATGGCCAGAGGAGAAAATAGATAATGTAAAGGGTAATGTAATATTCTTTGTACTGATCGCATGGTAGAGGAAGAATTTGGTGATATTGCTTTTATGCAATGTTTTCTTCAAGAGAGAAAAACACAGAAACAATTTTCTCTCAATGAATAAAGTTCATATTTTTCTATTTCCTAGCAGCTGAATCCTTTTTTAAGTGTTTTTAGCAATATAACCTCATATCATAAAATATGATCCCTCATTAAAATATAGTATGTAATAGCCATCCCACAAAGTACTGTTTTCAGAGATAAAGGGGATCAAAAAATCATGTCAGGTTATAATTTCGTTGCTGCTACAGGAATGATGTGCTAAGATATGTCCTGGCTTTGAGTCACCAGCACACCAATAGAGTCAATTCGTTCCCTGACCTCTTACTTGCCAAGACATGTATGCTCAGCTCTATTTATCCCAGTAAAAGGACTTTATTGACAAAATAATGGTTGTTACCTGTCTGAATTAAGCACTGACATAAAGATTATACTGCAGTACGGACGAAGTAGGAAGATCTTGTATGAAATTTCTGTCCTGCAGAAATAATTGGTAGTTTTGCTACCGACTTCACTACAGTGAAATTTTACTAGAAATCTCAGTGTCATTTCTACTAAGTCGCCTTCCTTCATCGCCCAAATTCCTGACTCAGATATTCGGGGAAAATAACAGTCATCTTTCAATAAATCATATATTTTAATAAGGACTTTAACGTCAGGGGACCTGAAGATTGGTTAATATATCTGAAAGGGTAAACTCTGCTACACTAGATTCTTTATCAGGTCTCATCATGAATAATCTAGAGGTAGCTGCAACAATTTCCATGAAACTCATTCAGTCGTGTGGGTTAAATTTCTTGCCACCAATCTGCCACTACTTAAGATGCCTTTTAATGGATATTATCTAACCTCTCTGGAACAATCCCCTCAATGGTTGTGTTTATATATTGCCCTCCAGATGACAGCAAAGGTCAGTTCCCTATCATCTCATTAAAGGTGTATTTAATTTAGCCTCTTTCCTCTACACAGCTAACAAAGCCCTGATTAATCAGCTGTATAGCAAGAGTAAACACATTGCTTCACTTAATTAAAAATTAAATTCCTCTTGAGGGATCATTACAGTAGTGAGTTCCTACATACCTTTGTTAAATAGGTGTTTCTTCGAGGACATAACTAGAGGTAGACTATTGGGAACCCTGTATCAATATAAACAGAAATTTGTTCAGACATTCAGTTAGAACATGACCCGTGTTCATCCTCTAAAAAGAGGTGGGTATAGAAAAGCCAAGGGTACGTTAAAGAACCTGGAGAATTGCACTACTGTCTTTGGTACACTTCGGTACCCAGAACACTTTTTAAAATGCAACATGTAATTTTAGTATTTGGAAGAAGATGCAAAAAGTATTGTTTTGCACACTTGCGACTGACCAATAAACCCCAACAATGGAAGAAGACTCGGAGGAAATGGGCAAGGGTGAAGTGCCAGTGAAGCTCAGGGAATATGAAGGCTGTGACTGACCACTGCTGCTGCAAAGAAGCTGACATAATCTCAACACAAAAGGGACCAGAGGGTGGCCTTTGTTTTAGCTAAACACCTATCAGCAGTTGAGTGCGTCAACAGGTGGTGTAAATGTTTTTCCCTGAGTTATTAAGAGTGTGAATGTCTCCCTGAGTCAGCCAGACCAGCATGGGGACAGGGGAGTGAATAAGTGGCTTAGCCCAATATAGAGTATAAAAAGTGAATCAACTAGCAAAAAGTAATTTGAAGAGAGCAATGGGCTTGAGCTGGATTCAATCTATGTATTCCTTCCTGGTGATTGGGGATGTCCAGCGTTGAGTGTATTATAGAGCAGTAACAGGAATTATATTGTTATTTTGATTAAACTATTACAATTGCTATATTTTGCTAAGTGTAAGTTACATTTTTATTGCGTTTTCAGTATATTTTGTATCACTCTACTAAATCAGAAATCCTGCGCAACATCAACTATCTTCAAATAACTAAATCTGATATTAAACATCACACCCTCCACGTATGGGACATCTAAAAGAACCTGGTCAGAGCGTATAGGACTCTGACAATGCTGCATACCGCCTTGCAGAAATGCTGTCAGTCCTCTAAAACTTAAAAAAAACCCAACCAACAAACCAACAAAAAAACCACAACAAAAACCCACAACAAATGTATCAGAGATGCACAAGCTAATAACACTATCTCAGAAAATATTGGAAAACATCTTCAAAGTCTTTTATTCTGTTTTCCACCTTCTAATACAATCAGGAGCAAGCAGTGTAACTTACACAAAATAGATTAGCTGCAGCTAATGTGCTGAATTTTCATATTCAATACAATAGGAATGTGCTCCTGCTCTGGTTGCAAGTCCCATCTACTTTTGACACACAAGCAGCGTGAATTCAGGACTCTGACCTGCCTGCATTCCCACAAAACCAGCACTCAGATGAACACCACTGTAACTTCCACATCCAAGCCATAGCGTGCTGCTGAGTGCAGGTGCTACCTGCTCTTTCTTTCTACTCATTGGCATTAACTCTCGACATCGCACAAGTGAAGAGAGTGACATAAAGTTATCCCTAACCTTTTGCTGACCTTCACATCCTGTACTTTGCAGGACCGAAGAAAATAACTCTTCACTCAGATTCTCTTCCATTTCAGTGGGTTGACAGCCATGGTAGTCAGCCAAAACACACTGATAGCATGCAATACAGTAGGTCTACACTAAATACAGGTTTTTTTGTTTCCTGTTACAAAATGGCATCAAGATTTCCTCTAAAGACAGTTCCAGGGGTGTTGCAGTTTGGCTTTTCACCTGTCAGAATCACAGACAAGCGTAGCTCCGTCCAAGGTCTTGCACTCTGAGTCTGAAAGCAAACTCGCAAGTGGGAGTAGATACTTTATATGTTGCACTGAGGATTTGCCTCTGCTTAGTATAATATTCCCATGATCCAGAAATGCAAAAGTCATCTTCTCTGTGACATAATTGTTAACATGGGGACTCTTATTTATTTTCTCAGCTACAATGCATGTAAAGCAAATAGACCATAGCAATACCATTACACACATTCCTGCACTCACTTTAGAGACAATCAATATCAATTATCAAATTCTCAACAGGAGAGAAAGGCTGTGAAATTGCCCATAAAATAAATTTAGAAAGTCATCCCAATACCTTCTATGTTTTGTTGTAAAAATTATACGTAAATAATTATTTCAAAGGTACTTTCAATTCATTACCATACCACAGCCTGTTCATGACAGTAGTGATGATGACTACACCATCCACTGTTTCACAGAAACGAAGATAATGTGTTGGATTTTAGTTGGATTCTTGTTTCAGTGAAGGCCTTGGTTTTGTAATTGATTCTGCCCTTCGGAGCAGGGTCATTCCCTTGTACTTGCTTCTCAAGCTCTGTAACAAACCAGTATCCTTTATTCACATAAAGGCCGTGTTTGCTGTGTTAGCCAAATGCTGAAACCCTTGATATACCTTAAAAGCCCAGCGAGAGACTTCCTCCCCTGCAGGAACTCTTTGTTGATAACCTTGGAGAGTCTTTTAGGAAGACAGGCCTTAGGTATCTGAACACCCCCACAAAGCTTGTTGTCTTCTCTGTCTTTTGTGGAACACCCACTAAATAGGATGCGAGTTTTCTTACAAACCTCTAGACATCCCAGGTTCTCTTGGGAGTTTTTTTCGCTGCTGCTCCTTGATGAAAAAGAGCCACTGAAAAAATTTATCTTTCCAGTTTATGGTACAAGTGCTGACAAGCTAGGCTTCCATGGGACTGGTGGATCAGTACGTAGATGACATTACATCTGTGTCAGATCACTTCTGGAAACATGGGAAAGAAGGAAAAGGGAATTTGCATTTTTAATATATATATAGTTTAAATGTCATTAATACCAAAAGGCACTTGGCATAGTTTGTTGCCCCATTTGATATTTGTTGTTACTTGCATCCAGACGAAAGGACAGAGCCCAGCATTAGTCAGTGGTCAGACTTTATCCTTTAGTCTTCCAAAAAGCCCGGCATCTCAGACTCGGGCAGCTGAAGTGCACTCTAGTCTAAGAGGAAGTACAATGCATTTCAGACAACAAAAATGGCAGTGATGCAAGCTGTTTAATGTGCTAACTATTTTCTGTCTCTTCAAGTGAAGGATTTGTCTCTCCATCACTTTATTATGCCAGTGGTCTCTGCTCATTTTAGTGGAAACATGCCACAACGAGCGTGTTTCAAGACTCTAACGCATTGCAGCCTTTCCTCTCTACTGCTTTCCAAGGTGATTATGCATATCACACCTAGGCATCATTTAATGCTGTGCACTCTGTGTTTGTCCATAGAAAGTACAAAGGCATCCATCATTTTACAAGGCACTACCAACTTGAAAGTGTCATGTTTGTACTTTTGAACATTCAATATATTTATTCTGTTTGGTTCTTTAAACGTCTCATCCTCAACCCTTTATCTCTAATTTAGACAACTAATTGCTCCAGACAAATTACATTATTCCCTTTCATATTTCCCTATATGCTAAATACTGATAAGTAGCCTCCATTTATCAATGATATTCAGCTTTACATTAATTATATTTCAAGGCACATAAAAATCATTGTGCAGTAGCGCTCTTTGGTGATGCACAAATGAACCACACACTGAATATGGACCAAATACAAAGAATTTAACTGAAACCAAGTGACATACTGAATGCTGAGCAGAGATGAAAATAATACATTCAAATTAATTCAGGCCATTTTGAATACCATCATTTTTACGACAGCTTATGCTCTCAACAATCACTCTCTTTGAACTGCAGCAACTGGGATTAAAGATTAGGATGTATGGAGCCTACCTGAATCTTTCTGAATAGCCACAATTATCTTATGATTTGTAATGCTGTGCTCCTACTCTTGAATGCTAACACCAGGCACTGGTTTTATTATGAAAATCACAAATTTACTAATGCCTTTTAGAACGTTATTTCAGCTGGGTTTATGTGCCGAGTTGAACTGACTACACATGCAGCATAAAATTAAGGATAAAATAAACTCTAATCTAAATGTAATTAGTATAGAAATTAAAGAAAATGAGTTAGTATAGCACAAAAAATAAAAATAATAACACTCTTACCCCAGATATATTTGAAACCTTAAGCTTTCTGGCTTAACAAGTAATTTGAAAGCAAATCAAACATTCTGAGCTAGATGCTAATAGATAACCACCTGTGTCCTTCCAGTGCTCTGGAAGGCCTCATTAGCCATGTGAGGCTATGGATCTTGGCTCCTTTTCCACTTAAGTAAATTTAACACTATGAAGAACCACAGCGGGGTGGGTATTTCATGCTAATGAACTCTCTGCACCACATGGTACTCTCTTCCTATAAGAGAAAAATGACCATTTGTAAGGAAAGCCAATTTTTTTTTACCTAAAATATTAGTCAATCAGTAGTTAGAGCAATTCCCTGTGCTGATCCAAGAATAAAGAATCAGCTAGGACTGTTTTCTAGTCAGCCATGCTACAATGCCATGTCTATTAAATAGATCTCTCTCTGGCCGTAGTCTTTTGTCTGAGAACAATAGGAACTGGATCAAAAGTTTATTTTATTTTAACTGTATCAGACTCAGCAAGGTTTCTTGAAAACAAGATTAAAAACATTCCTGGGAAATGATTTCACAGACCTCTAGCGGACTGAAATTGAGCTACTCAGACTTACCGTGTTGCTTAGCACAGCAACAAATTCCCATAGTTTATCTCTAGTGTCTTCTTGCAAAAACTAAATACTGCTGACAAGTTTTATTCTCCAGCAACTCCAGTGGTGTTTTCTGCTTTCCATATACAAAGATTTCTGGTACAAATATCAGCCAGCACACATCCCATCAGAAGCTTACTATAAGGCAAACTGTGAAAGATATCTAGTATTCTTGTGTATTGTTTGCAGAGAAGAAAATCAGATTTCAGATGAGCTCATGAAGGTAACTACTGGAGGTGCACGGATCCTATTTGAACAGGCTTGTTTTCCACTGTTCCATCTTCCCCTACCAGCTTCTGAGCTAAAAAACCAATAAAAGTTCTCACAGCTCTGGATTGAACTGAAGATCCTAGATTTCAGGTCTGGTGGCAGGATTAGGCTGGAACCCACATCATTCAAAGCACTAAATGTCATCCTGAATTTTCAGATGTTTTATCCCAGATCAGTAGCAGAATATGGTCAGGGTATTACATTCACATCCTTCTTGTAGATTTGTTAATATTTAGGCTCCTTAAAACAAAACCTAGAGAGATGAAGCTGATGATGCCTGTCAGGTCTAGAAATTATACTTACCTTTCTTCTAAAATGGTCCTGAGCTGTACTAAAGTGTCTCCAAGCAAGCCAATTTCTTATACCATCCCCTCAACAATTTTTTTAAGAATCTTCCGGTTAATGCTTTTCATTAAATTAGTCTCACATTGCACATCTTGAGGAGAAGGCAGAAGCATCAAGAATAAATGACGTAAGGAAAGAGTCAGAATAACAGTTTAACAGCTCACAAAAGCCCACCACTGCCTTTGGCTTCAGCATTTCTGTCAGATTCAACAAGAATAGAAAAACTCTCCCAAATACAATACTGCTGAACATAGAAAAATTGACAGGAAGGCTGTGTAGGAAGAAACTCCAGTAGATAATACGCAATATTTTATATATACACAATAACGGTATTGTGTATTCTTTGCATGAACACATTTTCCAAAGATAAGTACCTCTGCTGCCCAGAGATGAACATCCACGGTATCAGAAGCTCTATGAATACATGTACACATGTATCACTTGCTTAGAGTTCCTCCTAAGCAAGTGGTCTCAATCATAGGGTAATATCTCAGCAAACCAAAAGCAAACTTCAAAAAGCTATAAACCCCTTCAGTTTCATTATCATTGAGAGGAATACAGAATGAAGCTTGTATGGTTTCAACTTACAGTTTGTCACAGGTTGAGAACTTTTGACTAAGAAGAAAGTTGACACAAAAGGCAGAAGGAAAGGCGTGCAATCAAATACGTCTATGTTTACTCATCTTCCCATTATCTTGTAAATGGGAAAATATATGTTATCACATATCCATTGGCAGTTTTTCATACACCTTACTGAAAAAAGTGAGTTTTAGTGAAAGTACTATAGAGAGATACAGTGCAATACAGGGAGAAACAAGTAATATTTATTATTGTACTAAGTATGTAAAAATACTGAAGAAAGAAACACACATATACATGCCTTCTAAGGAATACTCTGCAAATACTATTACTGTTTAGGAACAGTGCTAACCACAGGAAATGTCATTCCTGGACGGTTATGTTGACAGACTGAACTAAAGACTGCCATATTGGAATGAACAGAAAAATGCACTGAGAAAGCATAGCCCTTCAATAAGGGGATACACAGAAATAATTAGGGATTAGGAGAGGTAGGCAGATGCCTCGTAAGATTTTTCAAAAGTATTGCACTTCCATGGCAATTAGGCACTGAGCTTCCTATTGCAGCCTTTCTCAGTACTAAAACAGCGCAGTTCTGATGCGAAGTCCTTTTACTCCATACACGTGGCTTGTATTAAAGCAGATGAAATAACTGGTTGAGGTGGGTCTGGAAGCATTAGCCTTATCTTGCATTATTCCACACAGTTTTACAGAACGTCACTGCTCCAGAGATTTGAGAGGATTGTGTCGGCTGCCAAGTGCTGCCTCCCTAGCAGTGTTGTGACTGAAAACACATTTTTTTCCCATTTCTCTCAGTTCCAGGGTGTTTCTGTTACTTTTTCAAGAACATAAGTTCTACTCTTAGAAGTCACCTCGGACTCCAAATGAAAGCATCTCTGGCCATGCCTGGCTATGCTGCAGCTAAGCATTTTACAAAGGATAAAATGCACAAAGGCCACAAAGAGAACAAATTCTGAAGTAGATAGGGTACTAATGTGATCAGATTTCAGCTGAGAGAGTTGGGGTTGTTCAGCCTGGAGAAAAGAAGGGCCTAGAGAGACCTTATAGCAGCCTTCCAGAACCTAAATGGGTCCTACAGGAAAGATGAGGAGGGACCCTTTATCAGGGAGTCTTTATCAGGGAACACAGTGATAAGATGAGGGGTAACAGTTTTAAACTGAAAGAGGGGAGATTTAGATTAGATATTAGGAAGAAATTTTTCACTCTGAGGGTGGTGAGGCACTGGAACAGGTTGCCCAGGGATGTTGTGGATGCCCCATCCCTGGAGGTGTTCAAGGCCAGGTTGGATGGGTCTTTGAGCAACCTGGTCTGGTGGGAGGTGTCCCTGCCCATGGCAGGGGGGGTGGAACTCGATGATCTTTAAGATCCATTCCAACTCTAACCATTCTATGATTCTATGAAATTCTGACCACCATCAGAATGCATGCAAAATTATGTTCTCCAGGAAAGCTTTCCCACTATAAACAGCATGAGGAAGACTTAGCAAGGAAGAAAAATGAAGAGAGGGGAGATCCTGAGCATTGGTTCTCTACTGGGAAAAGAAGAAGAGCAGATAATTCAACTGAAGTGCATTAACGCCTCCACAGAGCAGATCTAAATTACTCAGGGAACACTTAGACATTATAGTAATAAGCACTACAGGAAACTCTAATGCAGATGTATAAAACATTAAATAACTTAATTTATTTCTATTACCTGCTTTTACCCTGCTACCTTATTCCGACCTTTCTACCACATTTAAGGCAAGCACCAAAATAACAGCAGACCCTTCCAACAAAAATAGTATTCAGGAAGCTGCATAACCATTTCTTCTGCTTTACTACTATCACATTAACTCCAACACATCCAGCTCTTTAGCAAGCCTCACCATAGGTACTCCTCCCAAATATCAGAATCATGGTATTACTTGTAATCTAAGTTTACGTTAAATATGAAGAAAAGCTTCTTCATTCTGGGGATAAAACATGAATCCTAAATATATCAGCACTAAAAGGAAATAAAGAGTGGTCCCAAGTTTAGTATTTTAAACCCTCTCTTTTTTTTTTTTTCTTTTCCCCTTTTTCTAATTACTCTGATACATTATTAGTCTGGTTTATGACTTCTGAATGCTTGAGATTCAAAATCCTGGAAGAGAATGGGGTGGGGGTCAGTAGGTGAGAGTGATCTTGGTAGAGGGGTTACTGATGCCATTATTGAGATCTGAAATAAGATAAGAGGCAGTGAAGGTCTGGATTTTCCACAGGAGATTGATAAGGTTTAAGGAGCCTGAGACCCAAGCACCTCACAGACCGTGGGATGTAACAGGGGACAGCAGCTCATCACCACGCTGTGGCTGTAGCTAACCCTGTCCTGGTTTTGGCAAGAGAAAGCTGTCTGTTTACATCACCTCTTAGGAGATTCAATACCCAATATTCAAATACGATTAATATTCTTCAGATTCCTATCTCTTACCGTAATTTTCAAAGCATTTGAATGTCTCTGTAGAGACTCTCAAAAGTCTTTATATGGGTCCCTATATAGAGATTATGTAAATGCCAAAATACCCATTTTGAGGTTAGCAAACAGATGAGAGAAAAAAAATACTCAAGTATTAATTACTGTGAAAGAGAAGAACTCATTTTTGAGTTGTGAAGGAGCTGGTAATCTCTTTAATCACAGAAAAAAGAAGTGAGAAGTGAGATACTGAATCTTTCAATGATCTGATAATACTTAGTGAAATTTAAAAGAGAAATCTGAGCTAAAAAGTAGCAGTTACCAAGCAAGGATTTGTCATCTAACTCAGTAAGAAATTTTTTTTTAAAAGACTAATTTTAAAGTATTTTAGAGCCTTTACTTTAAAGCTGTGTGTTGGTTTGTTTTCAGCTACATTGTTACTTTGTTTCTGCAACTATAGAATACTAAGTAGAGTCAAGGTAGTTGAAGCTGTAAGTTAGAGGTCTGAAAAAAATGGACATATGGAATATCATAGGTTAATAACAATATTTCTATCTTGTGAATATTTATTAAATAAACACAAAATAAAGCCCCTTTAAGTCTTTCAGATCTGCATCGTTTTGCAAGAAGCATGACACATCAGATAACATTTTTGCATTGACTGTGCTGAGAGTTTTACCCCTTAATGTTGAGCATTACCATCTCTGGCCTTGTAGTCACCAGACTCTGAAAGGAACAACCCGCTGCATCTTAGAGGACTCTCTTGAGCCATGGTGAAGAGGATCTAAGGCAACCAGCCTCCCTCTTTCCTCTGCATCTCTCTTTGGGCAAAACGTGCTGCCAGCACAATCGCCCTGGGTCACACAATCAGCTGGAGCAGAGTGGCACCAGCCTGTCCCCTCTATAGCTCCACATACTAGCATTAACCTGGCCCCACAAGAGACAGCATCCTGTTATTTTATAGAAACACATGAAAAACACTGCAGCTGTTCGATATATTTAAACCTGATTTTTCTAGGTATCTTTGTTTGGGTGTTTTTGTTCGATTTGGGGATTTTTTTTATTATTATTTTTTCATTTAATTACTGGATTTTTGTATTTGCTTCAGAAAGAGTAAGTGTTCAAGCAGGACAGCTCACCTTCTCCTTCTTTATGAGACACAATTCCCTGACAAACGTGAATATTCAACATTAGATCATGAATCACCCTTTGCTCAGATGGACCTCTGACTTTATTCCACCATCTCTCAAGGTTTGTTTGGACCAAGACAGAAAAGGTAGTTGCAAATTTCCCAACAAGGGCTATGTGAAACAGGAGTAGCCCTGAGAAACCTGGAGCTCAGCTCCTTTAATATGCCAGCACAACCGGCACTCAGGCAAAATCCTGCAGGGACGGTATTCCCTGTTGTTCTCCAAAAGTATGTAAACTCCTGACATCCAAGGACCAAACAGGTACTTATTCATTCCACTTACCCTCTAGCTTTTGCTTCAGTATGTCACAAACTCCAGTAAAGCAGTAACAGGTTGTATTTAGCAAATACACTGTTTACTCTAAAGGTACATAACTCTAAGGCAGGGGAGCTGGAACTTGCTGTGTACTTTAATTAGTTGGCTCTTCAGTCCAAAGATGCTCTTGGCCCTGCAGCCACATTCACACAAAACAACAGGTACTGCATACTGCAGTTTTAAGTGCTACCTGCTTGCTCTTCTTGAGAAAAAAAAAAAAAAAAAAATCAGGCTTCAAAAACCATCATCGTTTTAGGATGACAAGACAGGAAAGAAGAGGTGCCAATTCTGAAAGAAAAACAAAAAAAACCCCACCAACACAACAAAGAGACAAAAGCACACTCACACAAAAAAAGAACAAACTGAAAAGAAAAAAATAAACTCTCTTTTAAAGGAACCCTTTAGGGCCATAATACTTAAAGAAATATATATGAAGAGTAAGTCCTCAGAACATATATATATTTGTTAGAAACTACTGTAAAGCCATTTCCTGGTGCCAAAACTAACATCACAACTTGGACTGGTTCCATCATTAATGTATTTTTTATGAAGCGCTACTGGATATATTTGACTTAGAGTTGTTGCTGCTTTTAGTATTTTCCAGGATGGAGGCACAACCAGGACTCATTATGCTCTTTACAGAACAAACAGAAGTGGTGATGTTCTCGAATCCTTAACCCAAAACCAGCCAGCTGTCTATCTATCAAACTGACCAAGGGATCTAGTCTTGATTCAGTGGGTAAAATACCCGAGTAAACTAGAAGTACGTACATATGTATATACATGGTATGCAAATATAATATTTACATACTTACACTCACGTTGTACTCTATGTATATGAGGAAAGACTTGTGTTTCATCACGACCATTGGGACGACAGGCAAAATGATGTCTTAGGCATAAAATGGTACTTGCTCTCCCCGACCTGCACGGTTCAGCTTGCTTGGCACAGCCTTCCAGAGGCTGCCTTTACAGACAGTTTTCTCTGCTATTAAGGAACCCGAAGTTTGCAGAATCGGCAAAATTCAGAGCTATCTGTCGGTTTTAGGTCTTACCTAACTATAAAGCAAAATGAAACAGCAAGCTGGAAGGACGTTTTTAGAAAGCCAAACAGATAGCATACAGCCCCCGCCCCCAGACCGTACTGTTAAACTGAAAACGACCACAACAAAAAAAAAAACAGCAGAAGGCACGGTCGGCACTCCACTGCAACCGTTCTGCTGGCTAAAGGAAATAAACTGTGAAGCCAGCAGTTCTGAAAAGGTGAGAGAAAGATGGATATATCCTAAGTGAGCCAACTGAAACTGTGGCAGGCAAGCTAAAAAGCTCCTTGAACTCCCAATAAGAAGCTAGCCAGAAATCTGTCAGTCCCCATTGACAGAACAAGAGGGAAATGACATGTAAACAAAGAGCAATACTGAATGGTGGAAGAGAAAGGACAAGTTTCTTCCTTAAAGTATTATCTCAGAAAAATAAAGGTTGGGGTTGTTTTTTTCTTAAGCAAAGGCCTCTTCTCCACATGCAGATGGAGGATAGGCACCGGCAGGAGTTGGGAAAAATTGCTCTCTAGACAACTCTCCAGATTGGAAATAGGTGATTTCAGAAAGTCCTGCACTCCATATCAGCATTAGTAATCAAAGTGGGAAGAGGACTGAAATAAAGTTTTCTAATACAACCTAGTAAATTCAGAGATTATTCAGTTAATCAGTATCACATCCTATTATGAAACAAGAAGTTATTGGTACAATTTTTCTGGTTGTACATGGAGATAATTAATCATTAAAGTGCCAGTAGTACTGACTAACGCGTACTATAGCTTTTGTAGGATCAGCTGCATTCATTTCTGTCTCGAAGTGGTGTTTGTAGCAGTCATTAATTTTTGCCCTTAATAAAAGCTATAGAGTCTTTCTAAAGACCCAGTAACTCTGTGAGCTAAAAATCACGGGGCTTACCTCCAGGATGTTGTTAGGGAAATGCTGACAGGTTTTTCCTATTTTGATACACATTACTTTGTCCTTAGAGTAGCTAATCAGTTGCAGAATCACTACTGTGAGAAATAGGTTCTAGAGGAAGATGAAGTGAATTCCTGATGATTGCTCATTCTCTGTTAATCAGATCCGTTTGGGTTTTTTCTTATCTGGGACACTCAAAAAAGAGGAAGGATCCAGAATCATTGGTCATACATAAAATCTGACTGGTACCCTGGAAACATTTCAGGTGCTTCTCCCTCAAATTTATTCAGGAGAAATCTATTGAAAGGGTATCAGGCTCCGAGTCATGGAAAAATGTCCCACCTGCAATACAACACTTCAGAAAATTTCATAGATGTAGTATGATACATAGACACATTTTATACAATGGGAAATCAGTGTCATTATTCAATTTATAGTTGACTGGGACTTACGCAGCAGATTTTTATTGCTGACTATTAGTAGTGACATGAGTTTAAAACTTGACATAATGAAAAGGACTGATCTAAAGAGGTCATTGGTCTGCCATGACCACAAAGTAGATTTATTAATATTTGTATTGAAGAATATTTGCTCACATCTGGGTATGGTTTGAAGAGAAAGCATAATCTTGTAGAAGTGCCAGAAATCACTAGGAAGGCTCATCATTTAAGTGCTTGTAGAAAACAGCCACACATCATTCGCATTATTTTGTCTTTGTTTCCACGGTCCACTTCAAGTCAAAAAGAGGTACCTGCAGATCTTCTGGAGCACTTCTTGGGTCACAGGAGAAAGGAACAAATGCTTGCCTGTAGATCCAAGAACTGCTCCTCGAAGAGCTCTGGGATCTCTGAGGACTTGGATAAAGACCATGGCTGGTTCTCAGATCCTGAAGGAAAAAGGTTTTTTTGCTGCAACTTGGCAGTGTCGCTATGCTTCTGATGTTTCTGCAGTTCTTTGAGATTTCCCTTCAAAGATTTCATAGAGTCAATTAGGGCAGATGGGAATTTCTGCCTCTGCACAGCTTTTGATTCACTTCACTGAGATATGAAAAAAGCTGAAACAGCTCATGCAGTCCCAGCCAGTACCTCACAGATATCATTAGCCTTATTCCTCTTGAGCAGAAATACATCTATGTCCTCCCACAAAACAAACCAAACCAACCCAACCCAAATGTGCTTTAGGTCTGCACTACTAATCACCTCTGAATGGCTGTGAATACACGTCATGTCTAAATTCAGCCTCATGGTCTTCCACAGAGAGTATTCCACAGACTTTTGGGTATAGAGACTTTCAGGTATGGAGACTTTCATACATTTAACATCAAAGTTTATGGAACGCTCCATTTTAAAGAGGTGCGTAATAAGAGTTTGCTAATGCATAAAACAGTGTCTTCATCTCCAGACTCTACAACTTTTTTTGCTCATAAGTGCTGCAACACTCTCTTCTCTCCACATCATAAAGGAGGCACCATCTGTTGCGACACAAGTGAGAGATGAGCCTTCCATGTGTTGTTTTCATCAATAGTGTGGCACTCAGAATAGTTATTTTTTTTAATCAATGCTGTCTTTGAGACTCTAAAGAGCAACAAGGGCCTCTGAGACTTTTTCTGTCACTCCACAGATGACAACAGGATTCCTGTCATTAGTATACTCTTCTGCGCTGTGGAAAGTTTAACATGCTTTCTTGTCTCCCGTTGAACGTGCTTTTCAACATTATTGCTGATGCCTTCTATCCAGTGTGACATTTTTTGTAAGGTTGACTTCCCAAAATGTAAGATGGCCCTGAATTTCTACATAAGAGGCTTTTTATTTCCAACACTCCCTACACCTACCTGGGAAGTCCTATAAGTCTCCATCCCTGTCCTGTAAAACTGACCAGAGGGGGAGGGATGTTGAGTTTCTGTATGTTGCATAGTTCCCTGCAACGAAGGCATGTGCAACAGCCCTAGAGCAGGGCACGAGGGATGTCTGAGGGTACAGAGCCTCCTGACACAGACCTGGGGGACTGCAGAGAGTGAAAGGAGCCAAACCTGGTGTAGTCTCATCCATCCTGCCTTTTCGGAACAGTCCTTGCTACCAGGCATCTGAAACCTTGCCCAGGAATTGTCTGGAGGATCTAGTAAGCCCTAAGAAAGTCATGACCCATGTTAACAGCTAAACAGTGCATGTGATCAACGTGTAAAAGTCAAAACCTTTTCCTTGGCCCTGGCTTATTTAACAACATGCACATTGCCTTACTTTCAAACATGTACTTAAAAATAAAAAAAAAAATAAAAAAATCACTGTTCAGCTTAGCAAAGAGAAGGTGAAAGGGGGATCTTACCAATATCTATAAATACCTGAAGGGAGGGTAGAAAGAGGATGGAGCCAGGCTCTTTTCAGTGGTGCCTGGTGACAGGACACAAGACAATGAGCACAAACCAAAACACAGGAGCTTCCCTCTGAACAAGAGGTAATGGGCACGAACTTGAATATTGGAAGTTCCATCTCAACATGAGGAGGAACTTCTTTCCTTTGAGGGTAGTGGAGCACTGGCACAGGCTGCCCAGAGAGACTGCGGAGTCTCCCACACTGGAGACATTCAAAACCCGCCTGGACGCTGTCCTGTGCAACCTGCTGTAGGTGACCCTGCTCTGGTGGGGGGGGGGGACTAGATGATCCCCAGAGGTCCCTTCCAACCCTGACCATTCTGTGATCAGGAAACACTTTTTCGCTGTGAGTGGGACTGGCACAGGTTGCCCAGGGTTGTAGAGTTTCCATCCTTGGAAACATTCAAAAGCCATCTGGACATGGTCCTGGGCAGCCTGCTCTAGGTGACCCTGCTTCAGTGAGGGGGTTGGACCAGATGGCCTCCAGAGGTCCCTTCCAACCCCAAGCTTTCTGTGATTCTATGATTTGATTCCGTTAAGGGTGGACAAAAGGAATGAAGTCACCTTTGAACCACATACAAAGGCTTAATGGGTCACAAAGGTCTTGAGACTTGCATTTTGATAAGCCTTGAACTAAGAAAAAAGATTGTGTGTATGTGTGGTAATCCATATAAGTCTCCAGACAAAATAGTATGTAAATGAAAATTAATCCCAGGAAAAAAAAAAAAAAAGACTCAAACTCCTATGACATTTACAAAACTCCTGAGTTTTAAACGAGACACGCACCCCATGAATAATCATCCAGATGAAAGAATCCAGATGAAATATATTACATACGACACTTTCCATCTGTGCCACATATAGTTGTTGTGTTATGTACAAAAGGAAAAATTTAAAAAGCATTTCTCCTGCCTGTTATCACATCAGCGAAGATAAGGGGAGAATGATAAGAAATCAAGTCTATGCAAAAGAAAAAAAATGAAATCATCCACACTGAGGGAGGACAGGTTCAAAAATTACTGCAGAAAAGTTTTCAGCTAACTTCAAAAGAAGCAGTCCATAAAATTCAGATTTTATTTGGCTGAGGGGATTTATCTTGCTACAGGCTGATCTCTCAGTTCCCTTATTAGTAATTGTTTAGATTAACATAGCTAATTAACATCAAAATCCAACTATGCTAGATCCTAGAACACACAGGACAGAAAAGGATCCTTTGAGATTGAAACAATCTGTCTTTATCATTCACAACTGTTAGAGCACCTAAAGAAGTTAAGAGTGGGTTCCTTATTAAGGAAGAACCAAAATGATTTTAACAACTAAACTTCTTGCTCCCTCTTTCTTTTTTTCCCTCCAACATACTGATTTTAGGAAGACTTCTCCAGTTACTGTGAATCTCTTTCCTGTTATTTTACAGATCTGTTTAAAATCTCATTCATCAGCGTGATTGTTCATGAGCTTGTGAATGCAGGGATAATTCAAAGGAAAATGTTATTGCATGATGTTCTAAATTTTGTTCAATAATCATTAATTGATGCATTCTTTAGCCCTAGGGGATGTAATACAGAAGCTTTTTCCCTTCATGTACCTCCTTCAGTACTCCAGTCCTTGATGAGTGTTTTACCAACACTGTCAAGAGGGTGAGATTTCTTTGCCAGCCCAGATTTCTTCTGTGGGTAGTCAGACTTTATCTGGTGTTCAGAAAGACAGCATCTCTACTTGTCTTTCCAATAGATTTACAGATTTTTCTATCTGTTTCTGGCCGAGAACCTGACAGAAAGCATTTATTAGCAAAGTCTGCAATTCCTACACTAGTCCTTGCACTGCTCTGCCTCTCCTGTGCTGTTGTTGGCCGTACTATATGACCCGTCTTCCTATGAAGTTATTTTTCCGCATAATGCAGTTTTGGTGGGTCACCTGAGTTTAAAACTGTGACATCAGCAAGGTGATGATATTCCATGCTAACAGTCATATCAGTTGTAAATGTACGGTACCTAGTTTCACAGTAGTAAAGGACCAAAAGTACTTTTCATTTCATTAACTATTACTACTGGGAAAATAATACTATATGTTGCTTATTTAAGCATTCCACTGGCGATACCTGCAGCACTGGAAACTCCCAGGAGTAGATGTGGGGTCTTTGCCGCTGGGACCCTGATTCACTTTCTGGGAGTTTCTATACAGGCAGCACTTTTATTAAGCTATATATCACTTTGCTTTGGCAACACAGAGAAGTTAGTGAGTGCTGTAAATAAGGGAGGGTGTGAATTATGAGTTCCTTCATACCACCTCCTTTTCTGCTCATCACAAAGGTTAACTTTGTGCTTGGGAGGATAGTCTGCTACCACTTCTAATAGGGAATAAGAGAGAGAGAATCAGAGGCATCTCTGCTATGCTGTTGTCAGTCTCCTGCTCTGAATCAATATCTAAATAAACTTACCTTTTTTTTCATGCTGGTTGTAGAGGGAATACGGTCCCCATGAGTGTATCCCTCAAAATACATACAATTAATTCCAAACTAAATGTTGAAGAATTTATCTCACAGGCAGTGGTGAGAGGCAAAGCAGGTGAGAGAGAAAGGTATCACACCCCTCAAAGCAGAAACTGAGCTCCCTAGACTCTCTCTATAATTGCTGTGGGGAGAAGCCTGGGGACACCTGCAGCCAGGTGAAATAGATGGTTATGCTGCGAATGCCCTCACCTGGAGCCAGCACTGGGTAAATCACACCCTGTAAATTCACACATTATTGTGCACCAGCTTTCCACAGAGACACGTTATCCATGGCAGAAGAGGAAACAATGGACAATGTCACAATATTAAACTAAACTTTCTTACAACACTTTTCATCCATTGACTTCTAGGAATTTACAAAAAGAGATGAGCACAAGTACTGTTTCAGAGACTGAGACCACAAGTGATACAAGCACTAGTCATTCAGAAATTCTATGAAACCCAGGACAAATGCCAAATCTCCAGGTTTCCAGTCAGGATTTATTGTCATTATTCAGCTGACTCATTGTAAGGAAAATTAACCAACACTTTGTAGGGTTGACTCCTTTACAAGAAATTACATTCCAAGCATATTTAGTGGTGGATGTATGCTATGTGTAACTAATATCAGGTGTTTGAAAACCCAGAGGAAATTCTAATATACGCTGAATTCTTTTGCCTATATTTTTATACTACATTCCTGGTATCTGAGAGCAGTAATTCCCAGTAAGGGTTTAGGATTGGCAAGATATTACAGACTTATGGAACAAAGTCTTGAAATACTAACGATAGATGACAGTTTGCACAAGAGTCAACTAAATTCAAATTAGATCATGAAATCAAAACAACGTGAATTCAAAACCAGAACATCAATTTTATATATGCATGTGCAAAATCCTGGCTTAGTTTGTTGCTGTAGTAGGCAATTTACAGTAAAGTAAAATTATCCTTTCAGTATCAGACATGCAGATAACAAAGTAATGCCTTACTTTATACCAGCTGAAACTTTGTTCAAGAATTCAGTAGTGTATGGAGCCACTAAAGTACAGAAGCTGAAGACCTAAATGGGCAAGAAGGAAAGAACAGTATAGCAATAAAACCTCTCTTTCCATCAGTTGCTTGTCAGTGTTATGCTGCTGTAACAATGACCAATGATGGCTTTGCAACTTTCACACACTGCTTTTATAATGTGTTATACTAAATCACAATGTAAGAACTGAAGAATTGCAGAGAAGGTACAACCTGCACCGACACTGCATATAAACTTCTGAAATAGCACATCACTCTCCTCTTCTCAGCACCCTGAAATAAAGTTGTCAGGAGTGTGAATGGGGTGAATCCTTGCCCCTCACAAGGACAGAGTGCCGCCGTTTGGTGCCACCAGTATATACAAGTTTTGCTATTAGAAAGTTAGTGTCACAAACAGAAAATCCTGAAGTTTTGTGCAGACTGGAAAGTTTCCTGAACCATTCTTCTTTCTTGCTTTCCATCCCTGCCTGCACATACGGGTATGCAAATTGAACCCCAAGTCACTCAGGTGGTCTACCCAGGGCAGGACTACTGCAAAAATCGGCTGAAGGAGGCTAACAGCAGACAAAAGAAAATGCCACCCAGCACTGTATTGAAGCAGGGGTTTGTGAGAAGCTCTCACCTTCTGCGTTTGTATATTGACTGATAACCACTGAACCTGAGAGCTGAGCCCAGCGTGATTGCATAGTGAGGACAGACCTGCTGGTGTAGGTACAAGGTCTTTTTGTCTCCCTCACATATACTCCCCAGTATGGTTTGTGGTTTTCTGCACAAGAAACAGCGGCAGGTCGCATAGCTCTACATACTTCAAAATGGGCCCTCCATATTATGTTCAAGAACCAGTCCTTTTCTCCCAAACTTTTGACCTAGGTGCTGCTTGCGTCTTGCCACCTTAAAATCTCAGTAAATGTCAGTAGTTATACAAGTCCCTTTTCACAGAAGGGCCTTGTCAATTGAAATACGTTCCTTAGGTCAGTGCAGGCTTGAATTAGTTGGCTGCAGCTCCACGGAGGTACCTCCTTGCTTACTGTAGTCCAGTGTGACCAGCGTATGCCATAAGACCTAAACAATTGGCCACATATTTATGGCACTTTATGAGCACAGTGCACTACTGTGTGAGAGTAATAGTGCAAAATAGCAAGAGATCATAAAAGCTTTGGAGAAAGCTGCAATATTTAATATGCTCCTCAGGGTTTTTTTCAGTGTTATGGTACATCACTGGTATCTGAATCACACAGCTGTTCTCCTCTTATCCACCAGTGCTTGGTAAAGGATAGTTAATTCCCACTTATGTTTGCTACTTTTCCACTAAGCCCAAAGAAAATCTTCACCACTGACCCTGACACATCCCTAACCACGGTCCTGCATCCTTCTGGGCTCATCTTTTTTCACAGCAGGCACAGCTGTCAGAGATTGGAAGCACACTAGCTCCATCTGCTGAAACCGCTTTTGCAGAGCTTAAACCAAATACCAGTGTTAGATAAGAGATTTATTTGCATTAGTCCACTGATACTGAGAGATTAGTATTGAGTGCAGATAAGATTGCAATGCAAAACCTTTTGTCAAAACTGACTCAATAAATACACATGTATTAATAATTTTTTCTCAAAATCTACTTTGTACAAATGTGTTGTCCTTCATGGTAAGAATAAACAGATTCATTACAGAAACGAATCACTAGTCTTTTTAGTTATCTCCTAATTATGCTGACCTCTATTTTTTTCAATACCTGTATCATTAGTGTGTATTTTTTTTAACAGATTTAGAAAATTTACATCACAAAAATACCCTTTATGTTTTCATAGCTCTATAGGTAAGAAGATCATTTAGGGGCAGTTAAGAAATGTTGAATTGAACATTTAATTCAGAAGACCGTCTCTTCTATGTAAAATAGATTTTATGTCAAAATGAGTATTTCCTTGTTCATCATGAAACATTTATAAATCAATCATTAAGGAAAAGTAAGTGACAATTTTCTACCTCCTAGCCCCACCAAAAAAAAACCCAACCTGAAGTACATTAAGATGGGAATTTTGCATAGAAATCACTGAAACCTGGTTTTTACAACTTCCAGCAAGAAAATTTGAAAAAAATATTAACAAGAAAATCAACAAAAATACAAAGTCATCACAACAGTCAAGAAAGAACTCCTTCTCAGGGGACCTCAGGTTGGTACACAGCCACTAACTCATCTGACACCAAAGCCAATTCAAGAGCTGGGACACCAGAGACAGGGCAAGTATTTTTTCTGACTGATAAGTCCTGACAGTTTGCAGGTATGTTAAACAACTGCTTTTTCTCCACTATTAAGCTTTAAAAGGACAGACTGAAAAAGAGAATAGATTAAATCCCGAAGTAAGGCTTCTAAGTGCCTTTAAATCATAGCATGAATCAACTGGAAGACACCGCGGTCAGGTAAAATAAAACAGCCTTACCAACAAATTGTTTTTACATGCAGTTGTTGATGAAACACACTTTGTGCCAGTCTTTCTGTGGAGTTTAACTTTAACAGAAGGCCCCAAGATCTATTTCAGGTGTGGGAGAGCAGGCTGTTGTCCAGACCAGGAGGTTACTGGAAGGCACAAATCAGTCCTGGTCCCTGCTGTAGGTGTTTTCTACCCAAGGCCAGGCTGGCTGCTGCCCCCAAGGGCAGCGAGAAAGATCAAAAAGGGGTTTAGGAATGCAGGGGGCGGGAAGTGACAATCACAAAGGCAAAGGAAACAGCATGTACACAAAAAATGAATAAAAAAGTTTTGTACTACTTCTGAACAATACACTCTTAACAACAGGTTCTTTTGATACAGGTTCCCAAAGCTTTACCCTTGCTAAGGGTACGCGAAGTGCTTTGTTCCAGCATCATCCACTGGTGCATATGGGGACTCACAGAGTCTATTAATATTAAACACACCCTGCATGTAGCAGGTTGGCTTATTATCTCCTGCTGTACTTGCTTAGGCTTCTAATTATCAACATCCGTGCTCAGTGTCTTTTCTGTTAGCTGTGAGGGGTTTGTCCCACAAGGGGTGAGAGGGAACTTTTTCCTCTGATTGATCTTCTCAACCAAGTGTTAAGTATCCTTTTGTAAGACAAGAAAAAACTTTTTTTTTCTTTTTTTTTTTTTTTTTGAAGTGTATTCTAGTGAAACGTTTGCTATTCTGTGAAGGCAAAGTCTAGGAGGAACTTTTTACAGATACTGACTTCACCATCCTTGGGAATACATGTCTACTTGTCTCACCCTAGCTGCTAATCTGGTGGAAAATCTAGGGCATTCAGTTACACAGTTACTTAGCATATTTTACTTAGCCATTGTGCTAATTCTAATACAAAGGAAGCTGCATCTGAGGTTGTGGTGAAGCTTCTCAGTAACCTTTGGGTGTTTCCTTTCATGAATATCTCCTATTTAAGATAGAACATGATTCCACACAGCAGGAGAGACAGACTCTCCTGAAAACACAATACAGGTCCCGCAGGCTGCGATGAAAGGAAGGGGACAGACAAAGGAAATGCAAAGGGTCTCAAAAAAACATCAATCAGACACCAAAAATGAACACAACATAGTAAGTCCAAATTCTGTCCTGCCTTCCATGACTGCAAAGGTGACAACAATTCTACAACATTACCAAAGGAACCGATTTCACCCCAGAAATGGGTTTTGAGCTTCAAGGTGTTGCAAAGGCACAATTAATTCACCCTGCCATATTCTCACAGCACAGATCAGCACCGGATTGAGCTGCGAGGTGAGAAAGCAGTTTTATTCCTGCTCCACTTGTGGCCAGCAGGTCAAGGGAGGTGATTCTGCACCTCTACTCCACTCTGGTGAGATCCCATCTGGAGTACTGCATCCAGCTCTGGGGTCCCCCAGTACAGAAAAGAAGTGGACCTGTTGGAGTGGGTCCAGAGGAGGGCCACAAAAATGATCAGAGGGGTGGAGCACTGTGAGGACAGGCTGAGAGAGTTGGGGTGGTTTAACCTGGAGAAGAGAAGGCTCCAGGGAGACCTTATAGCCGCATTCCAGTATCTCAAGGGGGCTTATAAGAAAGACAAGGACATACCTGTTAGCGGGGACATAACTTTTAGCAGGGCCTGTTGCAATAGGACAAGGGGAAATGGTTTTAAATTAAAAGAGGGCAGATTCAGACTAGATATAGGGAAGACACTTTTTACAATGAGGGTGGTGAAACACTGGCGCATGTTGCCCAGAGAGGTGGTAGATGCCCCATCCCTAGAAACATTTGAGGCCAGGTTGGACAGGTCTCTGAGCAACCTGATCTAGTTGAAGATGTCCCTTCTTATGCAGGAGGGTTGGACTAGATGACCTTTAAAGGGCCCTTCCAACCCAAACTATTCTACACATGGGTTTTGTAGCTCTCAGCAACATAGCCCATCTCCTGGGGGAATGACCTTTTTCTGCCAGACTGTGAGCAGGTACCTAATGAGTTAAATCACCATTTAGGCTCTTTAGTATCCCAGTATATGGGAACTAACTGATTGCAGCTGAATATGTTTAAGCTCAAAACCTTTTTTAAATAAAAGCCTGGGATACACATTCAAAAGGAAAAAAAAAAAAAAAGAAAGAAAGGGATGGGAGAGGAATTAGATAATTAGGTAGGCTCTGTTAAGGCAGAGTGATTTATTTTGCTTTTGGCTCTGTTTATTTTCAATAGTGTTCATGTAGGTTACCAGGCTGTAACTGGCTTATTTTGTCTGCTTATTTAAATAGAACAAAACGTTAGTCAGGTTAAAAAAAAATAAATCCAAACAGTGTGGTCTAGTTATTAATTTTTGTTTCTTACTTTAACTTTCTTTTATATTTCTCTACTATGCACATTTATATGTGCTTCAGAGGTGGCTTGATTACTGCTTGAATGTGCCTTCACAGCAATAAATTATTTATTAAGGGGATATTTAATATAGTAGAATCATAATAAGAACATATGGAGAGAAAGTAATGCCAGACGTTTCTGCCATGACATTTTTCCAAAAATGAAGATGATTAATCATCATAGGGAAATCCTAAGGGAAATAGTGCATTTGTAATTGTTTCATGTCTTTGTATCAAGATTAAATGTCTCTCCTGGAGATATACATTTGCTAAATGCAACCTGTTTGGTGTTAACTAGGTGAAAGAAAATGATTCAAGGTCCCTCAATATCTATAAATCCTACAGATCTATACCAGGACAACACCTGTGGAATGTCTTTAAGGTACAGATAAGACCCTTTATGCATTGAAAAAGTAATTATTTTCTCCCCTGAAGCTATTAACCTACATAGAAGGACGTATATGGATATAATCCTGCTTCTTTGGGGATGTCTGAGAACACCTGGCAATGCTAACAATTCGCACATCTAGACAGTACCAATGTCAGACCTCATATTAGAATGAAGTCCCTTTTTCCTTTTGTAAGTCTCCAACTCTCATTGCTTATCATAATGGACCACTTTTGGTAAGTTAATATTTAACAAACTTTCAGTCTGGAGTTGCAGTAAGCCTTGAACCTCAACAGACGGAGACGGATCATCAAAAATAAAATGTATCCTTTGCTGGTTATGTGAATTTTATGGAGAGTTAGCAACTCTCCCTTATAAATTCATTTTCATGTGTATGTGCTTTTTGTGTGTGCGTTTCTTCTGGTTTGCAGTGCAGCCTTGCTCTAGAGCTGCTGCAAAGAACAGGAACCATTCCGGTCCCTCTAGACATCTGGATTCTGCTGATGAAGAAGCTGGTGCTATTCATATGCATTTTCAAGTCATCCAGAGCTTCAGTGGAAACTCTTGATGTTGGCTGTGTGTTGTTGATCAGTTTTCAAATGCTAGTCTTCATGTCTTATTACCATAGATAAGGGATATTAAATTCATTTCCAGTATGGATCCTGTGTTAACAGGCAGCATGCTCTAAAACATTCCAGTCACCCAAATGAGAAGTATGTTCACAGTATCTTTGGCAATGCTGAAGGCTTACACAGGAAAGAAATGCTGATGGCCGGACTAAATATGATGTAGCCGATACAAATGAGAACAATCACCTTCCTTCAGACCATCATTGGCAAGAAATTCAACTGCACGGCTTGTCTTAGAGAAAGGTAGGAGAAAACTAGGAGACTGTTTCACTGGCAATAAGAGAAAGAATAGAAATCTTCTACTGTCAGACTTGTTCTTTAATAGATGCAGTGTTCAGTGCTTCCCTGTGGAAGAGGCAGAGTACACAGACTGGCTTGCATAGGGCAGAGCACTATGCCTTTTTTACTCGGGTATTTTACCCACTGAATCAAGACTAGATCCCTTGGTCAGTTTGATAGATAGACAGCTGGCTGGTTTTGGGTTAAGGATTCGAGAACATCACCACTTCTGTTTGTTCTGTAAAGAGCATAATGAGTCCTGGTTGTGCCTCCATCCTGGAAAATACTAAAAGCAGCAACAACTCTAAGTCAAATATGCATATGCCTATGCACCAGAGCACTGGTGCCTTTCCTGAACTCTTAAAGAGTTGCAAGGGTGCTGTGTCTGTGGAGTTGGCTGTAGTACAGCTGGTTTTGGTAGATATAAGGTGAACAGGAGAATCCAGGGAAGAAAAGTAAGCAGAATCACCTAGAGGAGAGGTCTAAGGTCCTGAGAAGAGTGATCATAGAGCTGTACAGCTGAAGAAATGGTGTGTTTTGGAAATGGTTTGATGGGTGTTGAGTCAGATACAAAGCTGTGTGCTGCCCAGCAAAAGGGACAAAATATCTCGAGTGTATCATTTTGAAAGGAAAGCATTAGAGTGCACTGGAGATGTACGATATTGTGAATATAGAGAATAGTCTCTTTTTACAGCCTTGCTAGTATAAAGTGCCAGTGCTCTGGTTCAGTTAACTGAAAAAGACAACTTTCTTGTTTTTTCTTGCATGCAGAAAGAAAGTAAGTAGCTGCTCCAGGGAAAACCAGTGCATTCCTAGTTCTGCTTGCTGCAAGCAAAGCTTAGTTGGTTAATTGGGCTTCCGAGGATGCGAAACACAGCAGCAGGAAATTACACTGTGACGATCACGTTACAGGAACACAGCCAGCCCTGCAACATCTGTCTTTTCCCAAATTTTGCCGAAGCCAATTAAATTCCTTCATAACCAGCTGGTCTCAATGTGACCACACACTGACTCAGTGGATGCAAGCTGAGCTCTCCGTAGCGGGGCAAGGCAGCTTTCGCTTCCACCTCTCTTGCACAGCTTGCGCGCGGCAGACGCAGTGTTGCTCCCATGGGCTTCCTTCATCAAAATGCCATTGCCTTCGGGGTAAGGCCAAAGCCGTCCTCAAAATGTCTTCAGTCATCCTTTGTGTTTTACTGGGTGATCCAGATAACTTAACGTACACAGCCAAAGATACCTGGTGCTTCCTCCGGCGTTGCAGTTATGGTTGTCATATTGGTGTCAGCGTTTCCCAGTAAATGCCAGGCTGTAGGTGCTTACCCAGTGCTCAGAGCCTGCAAAGCCTGATTTTTCAAAGCAGCCCCTGGCATATGAACCCTCTTACTCACGAGAACAAGGGCTGCACTGGCTGCCCGACCCCCAGCCCCAACAACACGTTTCAGTCCAGGTGCCTTTCTAAGATATCTTTCTAGATTTCTGCCGGTTAAGGTCACTTGCCCTTTGGCTTACTATCTTTTAAAAGGCATGTAAAAATCACTTGCAGAGGTGCTGCCTGTCATTTTACTTCCTGGCCGACAGAGTTATTGAGAGCAGAGGGCAAAATAATATGGTATCATGGTTCTGTTGTCTTTCTGCTCCCGTGTATCAATCTAGATCACACAGTAAAGAAAGTTTTATAGTACAGTCATTTCCATGAAAGTCATAGTCATACATTGATGAGGCTGTTGACAGAAATGTAAGTGAATTATAGCCTGGCAAGGGATGAAGCTATTAAAGGCAAAATGTCCTCCAAGTCATCCCTAAGGATCAGCAGGTTTTATACCCGACAGCTTTTCTTTACTTAATGGTGTTTCAGTGGGAATTACAGGAGCCCAATATGCCTTACATTGCTCTTTATCTCACATTTGATGTGCTGTGCCAAGTCAGTGCAGAGTCAGGGAATGGAGGAAGGAAAGAAAAGGAACATGAGAAACAACGTTATTTTGAAATTAGGAACTGAAACAGCTTTTTTCCTCCATATAACCCAGCCTAAAATCTTTATATATCCCAAGCTGAGTAATTACTATTAAAACATTTATCTGATATGAATTTATCATCACTGACAAATGAAAATTATAGTAGCAGGATTTGTTGTTACAGGGGAAAAATATAAAAGTTTTTAATTCCATACAAGTACAATTCTTTTACGTTTTCATCTGCAGTTCATAATATCATCAGTGATCAATATATTTTCATGCTTTCTCTGTATGACAAGAATTATTTTTTATATAGAGATGGCTCTACCTTGATAAATTCTTACATGAACTCATCAACATCTTTATAATCTGCCATCTCTTGCCAGAATGCAGAAATGCCCTGTGAAGATAATATTTTAGGTTGGTTCTCTTTCAGAGCCAAGTCTGGAGGGAAAATAATCTCTGTCTTACTAAATCACGATCAATCTTTTTATTGAACTCTGAGAGATGCTGGAAGACCTCAGAAAAAAATGATAAGCTCCTATAAAAATAATGTTATTTGTAAATATTCTTATTATTTATTACATTTTCCCAAATAAATGTATTTCATAGAATGCATAAGGGATGATTCAGTGTCCTGAAAAGCATGCGCTCTTAATATGAGCATGATGAATAGTCGATGATGCACATCAAAGCACAAAAGGGAAGGCTTAAACAGGCCCATATGGCTGCTCATGGTTCAAACATTATTGTTTATATATGTGTGTATGCATATAGATGCTATATCAATAGTATATACATTTTATATATATAAATATACACGTATGTGAGTATAATTAACATGCCTATGACCTACTTAAGATATTCTGAGGCATGGTTGCATTTTGGAAGAGGCTATCTGCATATATTTACAGTTGTCCAAACAGTATGGATCCACTCTTAAATTTTCAAACCTGTTTATATCATCCACATAATCACAAGTGTTTAAAAAATGTATTTTAATGTATTTTTGCTAGCCTAAATGCAGTAGAATTTTCATGGGTCAGAAGAGAAAACACCACAGTGACAATCTACTTGTTTGTTCCTCTGGGTTGGAAAAGACTGACTTACTGAAGAAGGCAATTTCTTTGAAGATTATTTTGAGCTACGGTTTAGAGGCATTAGAGCAAAATAAGTGGCTCCCTTTTGCATTTGTTTATTATTTGTCCCTTCAATCTCAGCCTGGGGTCCCTCTCTTTCTGTGCTACAACCACTTGTGAATGGAGATCCTCAGCTTCTGCTGATGTTCGCCAGACATCTCCTTGTCCACCAGGAGTGTGGTTTGGATTGTCTCTGCCCAATGTATTTCCTGTGAAAAAGAGCAGCCCTTTTCCACAGGCCACTAATTAGTCTCGTGACAACATAAACCCGCTGTTCCAGAGCTGGAGGCTTTGTCCTCCACTTTTAACCTTACGCCATCCTAAAGATTTTGGGAACCATAGTGATTCCGTTTCTTATTCAAACAGAAGTTGTTTCTCTCATTCTACTGTGCCTTTTTCTTATGATTCATTTTTGATCAAAGTGACACAAACTTTCTGAGTGAGGGAAACAGGGAATTGTGCTGCCAGTGGAGAAAGCAGCAGGCAAATAAACAGGTCTTTCCCTCGTACACCACAGTACACAGCGTTAGCTTTGAGCCCGCGAGAAGCAAAAGCAGCTCTGGGAAAAGCAGTGACACTTTTGCCATCGTGATAAAAGAGAGCTTGAGGCTGAGCTTGCGGAGCTGCATTGCCTGGGATAGAAACAACCGTGACTGCTGAAAACACTCCCGAACAACAGCAAATTCAGCCAGCTTCTCGGGTTTGTTTTTGGTGGTTGGTTTGTTGAGTTTTTTTGTTCTTGTGCATTTTTTTATTATCAGTAAAGGCAACAATATGACAAAAGTGTATTGTACCACTGTGTAACAGCATGTCCGCAGTATCACTGGTTGTCTCAGTGTGACCACAAATTTTCCCCAGCATGTGAACAATATGGTCATTAAGGAGCATCCTGATTGTTTTGAATTACTCCTGGTACTTTGTAAAACTGCTGACAATAAAACGCTTTCAGGACCAAAGTTCACTTATGATATACAGCATAGCCCACACAGACTTCTACCTCCTGTGCTGGGTTCTCATATACAACAATATTAGGAAGAACATTTTCCTCTGCTGCGCTCCAGATGCTGTTTCCATCGTTTTCATCAAAGTTCACTGATGTTTAGTATACTGTTGGTGATATATCTTCTAATTCCTGCAGCTCATTGCTGATATTACGGCATATTTCATACTTCCAGAAATGGCTGTCATCATCATGTGAAAGTTCAGAGCACAAACCACACATAGCAGGCTTTGGCTGTAATTACACCTACCTCCTGATGGCGTGCTTTCTCAGTGAGGAACACCAAGTATGCGGCACTCAAAAGGAACAGTGTAGATCTCAAGGAGGCATTAGGCTCCTTCCTGCCAAAGGCAGGTTCTTTTCCGTCTTTTGCCCACCTTCATCATGATTCAGTTCAGCAGTAGGAAAGCAAAGGAAAGCACTTGAGCTCTCTTATGTCCTCACTTAGGACCTCTCCTGGGAGCTGCTTCAAGAGGTCCTTCAAGTGGTACTCAAGCTTAAGACACTCAGCAGCTCTGCCAGTAGGCCTGGATTTGTCAAACAAGGATAAAGAAGTGAGAAGGAAATAGCAGTCTGTGCTCTGGGCATTTGGAGTTTCTTAGCTTGGGTGGGTTTTTTTTTCACTTTTCACTTTCTTCAAGCCTGTTAACTTACATAGTATATTGCAAATGATCATTTAAGTTCCAAAATTAAATCTGATCTTTTGGAATTAGTGGCAGAATATATATGCTGTCCTTGTTCTGATACACAATCTCTTGTATTGCCCTACTAATAAAATGCTATCTTTGTATTATTATTATTATTCCTCAGTTCAAGATGGGAAGAAGTAGGCTTTACTTTGAAAACCTGGTTCTTTCAAAATTTTTGAAGGATTTAACAATTGACAAATTATTTGTCTTCATTTCCTAATTGGTGTCGTGTTATCTCTGAGGGTGGAAAACTAGCCAAATCCCCAATATATTCTAAAATGTCCCTGTTGACTTCCAGGTCTGTAATAAATGGGTGCCAAAGTTGTCAAGGTACCTTCCAAACTGAGACCAGCACCAACATTTTGGTTTTTGACAGTCAATATTTTGTTCGCCTTCCACAGAGGTCATGAGTTGCTGAGATAATGGTTCCAAAGTGTGTCATATTGCAGAGGTTACATAGTTCCCTTGTGTCAAATTTCAGATTGATATACTGGGTAACATAATAGGCCAGGGCCTGTTGTCAGTGCAGATACTATGGCCACGTGCAACATTAGGTGTGAGAAAGTATTTTCTTCCAAGAAAAATATATGGTTTTATGGCCAAATGACGCTACGAAATGTTTGTGTAGCTTTGGCATCTGAGCTATTGCACTGGTTCACCAGGAACCCTCACAAAAGGGATTTCTTCCACCACGTGGTTAAAATTCAGCCAACTCATCTAACTGATCTCTTGTGATATATGATATGCACTTAAGTCATGAGCTTAGAGCAGCTTAAATTAGAGTGAGTAAACCC
>NW_009648333.1:1816449-1829148 GCF_000708025.1 Charadrius vociferus | reverse complement strand
AAAATTCAAAGAAAATCAACATCTTATTCAAAACAAGAGTGGTTTAGCTGCCTGTTCATGCCTGTTCACCATACTTCTCATTTACAACAATTCCCCTTATATTTACATCATTTATACAGATATAACATGAAGGTTACACAAGAAGGTTAGATGGGGTTAGAGAGAAGCAATGACATCTCATGGCTGGTCTTTGTTTCTCAGAGGTATCTCTACTTGTCCTAGAATTAAATAATGTTTCTATCCCTCTTCTGCCCCCTCTAATACCAATTTCTTTAGGATTGCTTTCATGCCTTTTACTGTGCCACAATTTCTGTTGCATTCAATCAGGAAGACATGTTCTCTTTGCATGATTACTACGGGCAGTCTGCCATTTTCCAGCAATATTTTTCAGGATTTCATGACCTTTCCCAATGAAGTAAAAATAGAACCACAAATGACTGTCTCCAGATCAAATAACTTTGAACACATCTAGGCAACATTTCTGCCCAGTCTCTGTCCTGTCTATAGCTATTACTGTGTACAGTTTCAAATCCTTCCTTTTTTTAAAAAAAACAGTACTCCCAAAAATCTATCCTAAAAATGCATTTAGGATTTCAATCTCCTTCACTAATACAAGGAAGAGTTTGCAGCAGAAGGTACAGTGCTAAAAATCCTAAACTTGCTAGAAGCACCACAAAAGGCCACATGGCATACATAAAAGAAACTATAGTATTATGTATCTCTATTTTTCCCCACTGCAGGTCTCACCGTCTCACTGTCTACTCTGGTTTGCCTAACAGGCGACTTCTGGCGTAGGGCTATTCTGCTCAGTGTTTTTGCTCCCCAGAAAAAAAAAAAAAAAAAAGTCATGCCTAAATTATGTTATATTAAGAAGAAAAGACATGGATTTTTGTGTAGCTAAAAACAATACTAAAAATTATTAAAAAAATAAAAACAAAAAAAAATATTAAAAATAGGAACATAGTAATTTCACAGCAAGGACATTCACAGTTAATGCTAGAGTGCAAATCAACTCATTTGTTCTTTATTACAGGCAACATGGGACCACAGTGTCATCAGAGATCTATCTGACTTCTTTACTGAAGTTACAAATCAGCACTGCTTAAGTACCATTTTTGGGATTGCTATTAGTTCCAATGTGCATTTAATATGACCATTGACTTTGGACTGAGACAGCAATTTCCATTTGTTATAAGGCTCTGATAGATTTAATAAGGTTAATTTTCTCTGCTATTAAAAAAAATCAATTGATTCTAAAGAAAAGAAAAAATCCCTCCTAACTTGCACTAGGAGAATGTGATTCCAGTAATGATTTGTGCTAAAATACCTTTCCACTATTTCTAATCATTAGGAATATAACTGTTGCTTAATATAACTTTTAAACAAGTCACACAAATTTGGCTTATTTAATTATCTTAGCTGGATTCCTGACACAGTAGAAATTAGAGATGAATCAAGGATACCTAAAAGGAACTGGCCAAGACAAGGGATAAGATTTAACTTTCAATGTGTACTTCAGAGGGATGCTGTTCAGAGTAGCGAGATGAGCAGTTGCCTTCCAGAATGCAAAAATGTCCTGCAAACAACATGGAGTTGTTTGAGTTCATAGAAATGAACTCAAAATTTCATGTAATTCCCTATCCAAGGAGTAATAAGTCTGTGTAAAGTTGTTCTCCCTCGGCTCAGAGCAGAAAGGTAGTTGTTTCTTTTAATTTTATTTCAATAAGGAAAAGCCCAGATCACTGTGAGCAACTTAAGGTTCTTTTATATAAAAGAAAGAAAATTACTGAAGACTTTCCATAATAGAAAGACAAGCTGAGGGGCTAGCAGACACAGTAAAATGCAATGAAGACCCTTCCAGGGCTGCAGAGAGGAACGTGTGAGGTCTATGTAGGACACTCTCAGGTTGTGCCTCTGAGAACACAATGGAGGAACAAACAGTTTGTAAATGCCCCTTGTCCTTGAGATGAGATAAATATGGGTAGAAGATGAGAAAAGCAGTGTAGATGCTATTCTTTCTGCAGCGACTGAAAGGCTATAAAGCATCCAGCTCAATATATGGAAAATGTTTGAAACAGCATGATTTCAGGACAATAATTTATTGGTTCTTTCAAACTTGCCTTGGATGTAGCAAAAAAACCTAAAATTAAATGACTGATGTGAACATGCACATTTGTAGAGAGAATTTTATTTGTGGTTATTTTGAAGCTATTAACACAACACGCGGCTTCTGCTTCTTATGGGCATGCATTCTTTCCTGTTTAACTTCTACTTAACATACTAAATTTCACTAATTTCAGTGCTGAATTGGTATAATCTTTCTCACGTGTAAGAATTGGCATTAAGACCATTACTAGGTGGAGTGTTATTGGAGCGCGCTAAAGGTGAGTAAGTGGCTACACATGGGACCTTGTAGAAAGGATTGTCCTACAACCCCCGTAAATGCATATCATCCAGGATAAATCACGCTGACAGTGCTCGCTGAATTTAAACACTGCAAGAATCCGAGCTTTCCAGTTTACCTCCTTGCTATTTGAGACAAAAAGAGAAGCTAACAATTCAATTGCAATGGAGGCTGAGTTGTACCCCGATCCTCAAGAAAAATCTGTAAAACACCTTATGAAGACAAACTTGTAAGTTAAGATTCCTAACTTACTGGACACCAAAACCATCAAGTCAAAATAGTACCATTTTCATCCCACATTACATTATCCCTTGTTCCTGTCTGTGACCATAGCAGGGTATGTGCTACTTGTCTCTCTCTCGCCCCTGAGAGATAACTGTCTTTATCATCTCACCCTTTCCTATTCCCACTCCTTCATCTCCTGATGCTGCCTCCGCTCCTTGCAAACCGGATACCTCTGGTCTAACCGATGCATATCTAAATAAACATGAATCAATTGGATTCAACTCATATTTAGCTCTGAAATCAGTTGCTTTTATTTCAGATCTAGGGAGAGAACTGTGTGTCAAAAACCTGCCTCTTTTTATGAGATACAAGTTACGTAAAAAATACAAACTCTGTTCCCAGGCTCAGTTGCTTAAATTGAGGCGATGCGGACAACAAGGATGTGCCAGGCATATGACAAGCCATGTCTTAGAGGACAGTTTCCACCCCTGCATGGTGTCACACCTTCAGATCACTGTCAGGACAGATCCTACGTCTGGTGTTGAGGGCAGCTTTGGAGACATCCCGAGAAGTCAGCTCATAATGTTCTGCCACGTGCATTTTTAATGACTGATCTACTTATTGAAATATGCTGAGTGCCTCCCCTCCATCTCTTCAGCAAAGATGCACGTGAGGATCTCCCTGAACAGCTCTTAGGAGAACAAAAGAATAAGAAAATCTGAGTTTTATCCAGCAGCCCTATTGAGATCTGGGGTCTGACATACTGGAATTTTCCCAGAAGCGAAATAAGTTTACATATTCAGGTGTTATTTCTGGGTTATAGTATCCAAAATTGTTGGAGCAGGAGTCAGAGAACTCAACTGTTACTTGAATAAAATTAAAGAGAGAGATATATATACACACCTCTATAGAGGTAGGAATAGCAGGTTATATTCTATACTATATAACCTAAGTTAATAGAATGAATTTATCTGCACTCGCTGTGCTATTGATTGTTTGAATATTAGAATATCACAAACAAGTTCATCTTAGCTTTTTTATTTCACACTGAACTATACTGGAAGGGTGGACTTCTCTCTCCAGCATATGTCATTACTAGACATCTGTTAATGAATACACACTGCTACTGATTAAATGAATATTTTAAACAGACAACAATACTCTTCTTTTCAGTTTTTCTGAAATGAAGAAGTTGTTACTGAGAAAATGTAACTGGAGAAATGCAGTCTCTCAGTCTAAACAGAATGCTTAAAATAGCTTCAGAATTTCCTTTGTATTTTAAGGTGTGAACAGAAATGTTTGTATCTCATCTGAAATACTTTGTGTTAGCCGAAGGTCTATACACACTTACTATTAAGAATTTCTAAACTTAAAACAGATCATATCAAGGAAAATGTTAAAACAAGTTGTTACTTCAAAGCGGTAACAAAAAAAAATTGTGGTAATCACGTTAGGGTTGGGCAACATGACAGGTAGTTTAGCTTATTTCGTGAAACACAGAAGCATTCTCTAAGATCTGATGTGTTCTCCGAGTTATGGTGCAGATTATTCAAGGAGGTACTTCAGGAGTGGTAGCAGTTGGTGCTACAGCATCCAATGCACTCCCTCAGTGCATCATCCCACAAGCAGGCTGGAGAAAGCATGGTTCTACCTGCGGCATAATGCGGTATCCAGAACCTCTGCTGGAGCGCAGCAGCTTTTCACCATGTTTCATGCAGGACTGAAAGTGCTAACAAAGAATGTGAACTGGGATGGTCCGGTAAAGTCTAGAGCAAGTCGTAAGTATTGTGCCAGGAAAGGGTCCTTCCAAACGCAGCTTTGGGCCCACCTCTGAGAATTTTGCAATAAAAATAAGAATGCCGCACGGCGCGCCATGAGACTAGCAAAGCAAATTGCTGACGACAACGGGACAAGGGTTTGTGTTATTTTCTTCAGAAACAAAGGAAGGAAAATGGGGCTTTATAATTCCAAGTTTTGTTTTTAGCTATGTGTTTTTTCGCCCAATAACTGATGTCACTTGTGGTAAATGAAAGAAAATATTCTGAACAGATTGCACACATGTCAAGCTCTAGAACAAAAGCGCATAAGAGTAGGAAGGTAAAATATATTTAGTTAATAATCTTAATTTGGCTGATTTCATTTAATAGCAAAACACATAAACTATTTCATCCATGAAGGCTGGTTGTTATTTTTCTTTCAATTAGATGAAGCATCCAGCTAATGCATGTGTCATCATTAAGCTCTTGCGATTAAGGTAATAGTGGTCCTTCATGGATAAGACATTTTCCAGTATTTGGTCAATAGAAACAGCACTTAAAAAATCTTATATCTCTGTTTGAAATAACAAGATATTTGCAGCCAGTTTCAAATGCAGCCTACAGGAGAACAAAGGTATCACGAAGTACAAATGCTCAGAACTGAAAAAGTTTTCCAAAAACTTGCAACAACCTCTCTTAGTACGAAACACAAATCCTTGGGTCTGCAGACAAGATCTGACCCTTTTCAGCTACCACATAAAAACACTCAGAATTTAATGACTGCTGAAAATATTAATAGTAATTTAATAAGTCATTGAATCAATAAAGAAAATAAAATGTTACCAGCCTGTCACTGTTGCCATCTATTTCTAATGAACAGTGGTGACATGGTGGATCTCCCGCACAGTGTTAGGTAGCAAATTTACAACAGAAAGTTCAAATTTTCAATTTACTTTACCACATATTTGATTTTTATACACAATCAAATTGTAAAAGTTAAAACAGACATGTTATAGCTATGTTTAACAATTCAATTATTTGCAGGAATCTAATAACATCAGCTGAGGAAGGAGAAAAGGAAAGTCAGAAATTGCTAGTTTTTCAGATATAAAGCTTTTGGAAAAACTTCATACTTAGGAAAAAATGGGTAAATACTTCAAAGAAATTTTTTTAGGGGGAGAAGACTTTGTCTATTCCAGTTTCTGCCTGATAACATCTATGTGACTCTGGGCATTGGCAAAGATTGATTTTATTCGGAGATTTAGTTTAACGTTGTCTCCCACAGTGCCTCTGAGGCAAGCAGGGATGTTAAAACAGGGATGTAAAATCTGAGTTAGCATTCAGAATTGCTGTGCCGATATTTGCTGTTTATGAAATACTTTCAGATTCACAGCCAAGAAGTCCTTTATCAGTTTGTAATTATTACTGTTATTGTCAACATGAAATGCTATGTTGGGAATAAATTGCTTTGGGCACACAGCAAAACTCTTGAATATAAAGCTCACTATGAAGTAAGCCAAAAAAATAAAAGATATTGACTGTTTTGGCTTTCTGCTGATTCTCTGCAGGTGTGCATTGGATGAAGACAGTTGATTACAGGAGGTTAATAGCCCCACTCAAGGTGACTGTCAGGAGGAGTGGAGGAGAAAGGCTAACACTAGCTGAGGATTTAGGAGAGCAGGGTGGAATAAACTTCCTCTATTAAGCAGGGCAGATAAACTGTTTGAGGGAGAGAAGATGAAATGAGCAAATCTGGGACCAAATTCTAAAACCAAGTTATGGTATTCTGGACCATAAGTTATAGTACAGCAAAGACAGATGGTAGGAAAGCTCCAAGGCAGGACAATAGGATTTGTGGCTAGGTCCTGAGGCTATAAATCCCACAATAAGGAGATATACCAAGTTGGCCGAAGGTAAGTGTAAAGTGCGGCATGACATATTTGGCATTATTGAGTATTAGATGCTCTGAAAGAAGAATAGGCTGCAATAGGAAAGACTTATTGCCACCGTAGACCTGATAAAGGAGTGGAGAATAAATGCAGAAAAATATTATAGGGTTTTTTGAATCATATTGCTCATGAAATATGTCCTGGAAGATCAGATATAGTGGCTATAAAAGAGGAGAGGATTTTATTGTCAACTTCTCTTTGATACAGGATGTGAATATTTGGTTGAAAATGTGAGAAAAGACTGAAAAATTTAGGATTATTATGTCCCAAACCATTAAAAGAATGTGGGACATGGAAAAAGGCAGAGCAAGACCAGTCATCAGGGTGTACTGCATGCTCTGCCAGGGGTATCACAAAAATATGACATCAAATAGTGAGGAGCCCTCTTGTGAAACTCCATCCCACAGAGAGCACATTAATGGATTTCTAAAACACTGAGGAGGAGGACTGCAGACTAAATGTTCTGATATGTTTGCCTGTTAGCCTTGCTTTAGTTATTCTTGCTTCTCCTGAGTTATTAACTGATGGAGGGAGTAATAATAACAACAATAATAATATACAGAAGTTTAGAAGTACAGTTCCATTGTTTAATAGTATTCTAGTAAATACTATTCTGTGATCACGATGAAAGTGAAAACTTATCAGCATCAGCTGTTACCATCAGGCTGTAATGAGAGGCAGCACGATTTTCCTATAATACTAAAAGCAACAATTGCAATATCTCAAATATATGAGTAATAATTATGACTGTTTATTATTTTTGTGCTTATATTTAAAAAAATATGACAAGTTTTCACTGAGTTCTTTAATTTTGCAGGCTAAGGTATTGATCTTATGTCCTGTCTGTCTGATTAGACCCCTGAGGCAGTATAAAGCACTCATTGCCAGTGCAGCTCTATTGATGCAGAAGGTTTAACATAAATATATCATCCCACAGGTCTGGAGGCATTTTGTTGGAGTACAACGCCTCTGTCCTACTGTGTGCTGTTCCCACTTGTCATAGGATGGGGAAAATTAATGTGGAATTGAATTTTGGGGGTAAGACATCGTCTTGGTGGTCCTCAAAGTTTCAGATGTTGGCCTAAATAAGGGGCAGAGACCCAAACAGAAATAGTATGAAGTTGGTACTTGGAGTTAGCTCACATTTAGGTGATGTTTTGTAGATTTGTCATCCTCCCTCACTTATAATTTACCTGAGTTGAGATCAGAAAGGAATTTCTCCCATATCTGACAGGCAAGAATGCACCCACCAGATTCAATGCTATAAAGTAAAACAGCAACTTTTAATGGGTAACTTTGAGTGTTCACATTTAAATGATGACGTGTAATGATTTTCTGCTGATCATTATTTACCTATTTTGAACAGATCATGATCAATAATAAAAATAACAACTTCTAGTCATTCCCTCTGACTGGTCATACAACCCTTGCTTGTTTTGTGTAGTCACAACAGGGTTTTTCCTCCAGATCAAAAATAGAACCCTCTGTCAGCTACCAGAGGGCATTACCCTGCAGCATATTTCTTTTAGATACTTTCAAATTTTAAGTCACTTAAGGATAATTATTTTCTTTGTTTAACTTAATGTCTGACTGTTGAAGGTTTGTGTTTGGTGTTTTTTTTAAATAAACGTTTGTTTTCAATAAGATGATCCTTCCAGCTGTGGAAGAAAAAATGAGGCCTCAAAGAGAGACAGGCAGTATATGTCTTACTGTAGTGTAGCTTTTCTTGAGTCGAAAACTTATTGGATTTCATAAATCTTTTAACTCATTTGAAACCAATTTTTCAAAGTAGAGCTGATAAGCTAAAGGAAGCTTAAAATGCAAGTTTTTTTCACAGCCGTTTCCTTCTAATGCAATTATTTCCTGATTCATCACCCCTAAGAAAATTAATGCAGGGAGAAAGAAAAATAGGATTAAACATAAAGATTTATTTCTAATAATTTTTACTTTTCAAATTATTGTTGGATTACAATGTCCTTTACTATTGTCTCTAAATTATTTAAAGTAAGCTAAGCAATCTAAATTCTTCTCCTTACTAAATTATTTAGGGCATAAATGTTTCCTGTTGAATGCTTTTGTGGTCAAATAATGTATCTCAGGCTAAGTGAATAAAATTAATTTTAATGTAATAATACAAAGGCAATAGCTAGGAAAAGCCCATGAAGTATCTTTTATTATGAATTTACTCATGAAAATTGTAAAACCCAGCTCAGTAAAATGCATTTCATATTTTCCTTAATAAAAAAACAAAACTTTTAAGAATTTTTTGTTACTTTTTTCACATGACACTGAAGTCAAAAGTAGTCAGTTTTCTTCCAATACATGTTTACTTACAGCAGGTTCTTTTCATTCATAATTATGAGTACCCAGGTGTGGCAAATTAACTCACAGAGTGAACGAACATCTTGGAGGGCCTCAAGGCAAGCTACATTCTTATTTTAAAACAGACATTTATACTATATACTATATAGCATTAATTACATAACCCTGGTTTTCACTTGTAAAGGGAAGATAGGCTAAACCCAATCAACTAAGACTTTAAATCACTAGAACGATTATCATTGATTTGAGAGGTCGGTATTTGGGATCAGCAAACTTTAGAATTAGGTGCAGAAATCAGTAAGCTCTATGACTGGTATGGTTTTTAGATATGGATTAAGAGGCAAGGTTTGTTTATACATCATTGCCTGCAGAAACTCTCCTCACTGCAAATTAATATAAAATATTTCATTACAGTAGGCTCCTGACAGGTAAGACAGTCTGGTTTTATGTATCTTTAGAAAGAGTACACCAAGGAAAAAAACAGTATGGAAATCAAGTTTCAGGCACACTGTTTTGATTAAAAATGGCTGGATTTTTCCCACAGCAAATGAAGGCTCATTGGTGTTAGAAGAGTAAGTTACTCTCCAACAGAGGAAAACCAAAAATGTTTATGAAATAGTGTAAGATTAAACAAAATTCATAATCCCTAGGCTCTTAAACAGTGCAAGTGAGAAACCTGTTACTCTGAAATACTCCAATGTTATCACAAAGAATACAAAGTGAGGAGGATGAACACCCTGCTTAAAGGGATCCTCCCTATCTAGAGTAACTAATTTGATTACACGCTACTTCTATGAACAGTAAAATTCTCTGTGGAATAGAAGACCAGTCATATGCTCAGATTCCATCCTGAGAGTATGTAAAATGAAAGTACATGTAGGTTTGTCAATGTGTGATCATCTGTTGAAATTTAATATATGATTAGTTTCTTCAGTATGATATGCCTTTTTACTTGGAAAGGAGTGCCAAATGCTTTAAGGACATTCATCCCTTTCTTAAGATTCATCAGATCAATGTTAATAACAGGAAGAGAAGAAGGTTTTAGGTCAAAACTTGTAGAGGGAAACCTCCTATTGCAGCCTTGAAGCCAAACTTCAGGCAAGTAGGGAGAAAAGAAAGCTTGAAAGAAACCCATAAACACCATCTGGTCATTGAAAAATCACATACACAATTTCTCAGAGTATTTGTTCATCTCAGATGGGTCTGAACTCACACAAGGGAATGTGGGTAGATGTTGAACAGGTATCCGACTTCTGCAGAGATCTCGTGCCAAGTGTGATTTCAGTTGCTAGTCCCTCCTGCATCAGCATTTGATTTTGTTTCAGAAAGTATTCATACACTCTTTTCTCTTTCTCTGCCTCACAACAGGCAGTTGTTCCCTTTCCAAAAATTAACCAGAAAATGTTATCCATAGCAGTCTAGTATTTTCTGTCTTACTCTGCTTCATTTCCCTCTCTGTTCTAAACATTCTTTTTATTTCAAAAAGTTCATTCAAAAGTTTTCTCCTTTCAAATGCGTCATGAGGTCACCAAAGCATGTGCATTCTGCAGGTCATTGTATACTGCAACACCATATTTGCCTCGCCAGGTAGTTCGAGTGATATATACAATCTCCAGAGCAATAGTCACAGAGTCTCTGTTGTTTATGCCTGAATTAATACCTTTATTTGCCAGTGAGTAGGAGCCTTTGCCATGGGAGGGACTGCACTCTTCCATGAAGTTTCAAGTATGCGAGACCTCAGATGGTCCTGATGTGGGAGCCAGTTCCCTGCATAATTTCAGTTTCTACTTTTCAGTTCTCTTTCATGGAAGTAACCAGTAGTGAGACCCCATGAAAGAAAGGAAATGAAAAATTAAACTTATAGAAAAATCAGAGAACAAGTTGCCTCATGTCAAGTCCCAGGATGCGAATCCTGGTAAAGCCAAGCCACCTGATGGATGTAGCATATCACTATGGGGGATGTGTAGCACACTGGAAAGCATGCTGCAAGCTACAAGACTGAGAACCCCAAACCATTTTCTTTCTCAGGATCAAAATTATTATTTTGCAAAGCAGACAGCCAAAGGATTACCTTGTTCTCTGTTACTTGCTCTCATGTATGTTAATATGCTGAGCTGTCAGCCAGAGAACACCCTCTTGGATCCTTGCCTCAGTGTAGGAACAAGGGCCAGAAACAAGAGGAGCAGAGCTTGATGCTTTCAGAAATAGAAAATTTCCTGTATGACTATGCGGCTGGATGAGTCTTATTTGTCATATCAGAGGAGATCACTGCTAACTCCTTGGAAGTAAAGGTGCAATACTGGTGTAAATCAGAACAGAGCTTGTCTGTTCTCAGGCTTTCTTAAAAGCTGTATTACTACCTGCCTGATACATCTCTCATACCAGAAAGCATTATATCCCTGAACTGGCTCCTGGGTTTGCATTAGTAATGTTGCTATTCTGCCACCTTCAGTGCTTCTAGGATAGTTGGACTGAGCTGAGAAACCAGAGTGAAAAACCCTGGCAAAGATGGTAAACACTTGAGGGGGGGAAAAAAAAAAAAAAAAGCTTTGGTTTCGCTTTCATGCAGGCTGCTACAAGGAAAATATAGCTGGAGAGGAAAAGCTGGTAGTTCACTTGATGACAGAGGAAAAAAAGAACTTTTCCAGGACTGGAAATTTGTCATAGATTTCTCGAAAAAAACATAGTGCCTGAAGAATGTTCTATTTGTGAGCATTATATGTCCTGTGTTTTATTTTATTATCATAGAATCATAGAATGGTTTAGGTTGGAAAGGACCTTAAAGATCATGTAGTTCCAACCCTCCTGTCATGGGCAGGGACACCTCCCACAAGACCAGGTTGCTCAAAGCCCCATCCAGCCTGGCCTTGAACACCTCCAGGGATGGCGCCTCAACAACCTCTCTGGGCAAAACCCTCTGAAAAAAAAGATTCTATAAAACTTGACCTTTTGCTTTCATCATTTCTCCTTCTAAAAAGAAAACTAAGGAGGTTTTGCCTCATCGTTGCTTGTAGGAGTTAAGTTACAAAAGCAGTGCCTAGGCTAGGACAGTCTCTCTAGGTTTCTCGCATGGCCCCTGGAGATAAATCAGGGAAGAAACTGGATTTAGTGTATTTGTCTCACTCTGAAGTCATTTTCTGATTGCCTGAGAGGTTCGACAACCAGCTTCAAACTCTTATTCCACATCAATGAAGAAAATTTTCAGTGAAACTGAAAACGTTTAACTTACTTCGAGTTATAGTAATTTGACCGCGTGGTGCTTCAGTGGAAGAATGGTGATATGGACTACCTCATTGAGCAAAATGTCTTTTTGAGGGTGAAGGCTGTGGAATTACAGTCTCAAAAATACATTGTCATTCTCTTCAATGGTAGTTTGCCTCAAGGGCAAGTTTGCTTATGCCATGTTAAGTGTGGTATTCACTACTGTGAATGTTGCCATCCCCTATATATACCTATAGCATATTAACAACTTAGAAAGTAATTTTTCATACATCAGGAATCATGACATTCTAAGCATCAGTATTCTGCCTTATGCTACATTTCATTGCCTGTCATACCAGTCTGGACTGCAATATGAGCCAGAAATTGAGGTTATATTACAGTATTAAATAAAAGAAGGGAACTGTATTTTTTTCCTTTCTTTTCTTCTTAGAATCATAGAACTGTCTAGGTTGGAAGAGACCCTTGGGATCATCGAGTCCAACCATCTACCCTACTCTACAAAGTTCTCCCCTACACCATATCCTCCAACACCGCATCTAAATGTCTCTTAAACACCGCCGGGGACAGTGACTCAGCCACCTCCCTGGGCAGCCTATTCCAGTGCCCAACCACTCTTTCTGTGAAAAATTCTTTCCTAATGTTCAGTCTAAATCTACCCTGTTGGAGCTTGAAGCCATTCCCTCTGGTTCTGTCATTAATTACCTGTGAGAAGAGACCAGCACCAACCTCTCTACAGTGTCCTTTCAAATAGTTGTAGAGAGTGATGAGGTCTCCCCTCAGCCTCCTCCTCCTCAAACTAAACAGTCCCAGCTCCTTCAAC
>NW_009648333.1:1709097-1816330 GCF_000708025.1 Charadrius vociferus | reverse complement strand
ATTCAGCCGCTTGTCAATTAGAACCCCCAGGTCTCTTTCTGCCAGGCAGCTTTCCAGCCACTCTTCCCCAAGCCTGTAGCGCTGCATGGGGTTATTGTGGCCCAAGTGCAGGACCCGGCACTTGCCCTTGTTGAAACTCATACCATTGATGTTGGCCCAATGATCCAATCTATCTAAGTCTGTCTGTAGAGCTTCCCTATCCTCCTGGGAATCTACACTCCTGCTTAACTTGGTGTCATCTGCGAACTCGCTGATGATACACCCTATGTCCTTATCAAGATCATCAATAAAGACATTAAACAGAAATGGTCACAACACTGAGCCCTGAGGCACACCACTTGTGACCGGCCGCCAGCTGGATTTAAATCCATTGAGCACCACTCTTTGGGACCTTCCAGTCAGCCAGTGCTTGATCCAGCAGATTGTATGCTCATCCAGGCCGTGTGAAGCCAGTTTTTCCACAAGAATTGTATGGGGGACAGTATCAAATGTTTTTCGAAAGTCCAAGTATACAATGCATGCAGTAATAAGTTAAGCATATCTGCAATTCAGAGTTTTATAGCTGGGGTGCTACTAAGCATTGTGGATGGCCTCTGTAGAAAATGTAATCTCTCTCCTGCTATGCAGAAGATCCAGACGTTCCCTCTGAGCCTCACCGTAAAAGCAGTGGGAGCAGCAGGATCTTACCAGCACCGTCAAGCCTGTGCATTCAATATCTCATAGAATATGCAGAAGTCCTTTAGATTCAAATGTTCAGAAAGTTAGGTTAGCCCAACTTGTCCAACTCTTCAGCACCAGCTACCACCTCTAGATATAGCAAGTGGGATGGAGTGGGAGGAAATGTTGTTTTCTGTTGATTCTGGTGAGGGAAATAAAGTATCAGGAAATACAAATGTAAATCAGAAGGGGCTTTTTTGCAAGCCATGCTTTACGCAGCTGTGGCTACCCTGCTTCATATCACAGGTATGCTGTGCCCAAAACACTGAAAGGAAAGGTGAGTTTCCCATCACAGACAAATTAAGCAAGGTTGTACGGGGAAGGGGGAAGGGAAATGCGGTTCCCCACCAGAGTAAGCAGCCTCTCGTAAAGCCAACTGCACTTACCTAAAGCCCAACCAGCACAGCTTTACAAGGAATGAGGTAAAGAGCAAGAAGTGGCATGGCTTAACATTTGCTAAAGCAGTTTGGGCAGGATGAAATGACGACCATGGAAGCCTTTTCTAGCCAAAACCAATTTCAACAAGCTGCTAAACGTCTGCATTTTTTTGTGCCAGTACAGACTGACAGCAGGAACAGGAGGAAGATGTGCAATGTAGATGTAAGCAGAAGGTGGTGGTCCACTACATTATCCTGTTAAAAAGTACTCTGTGAAGCACACGAATGCTAATGCACTTCCAAACTGCAATATTTTGGGTATGGAGAGCCTACAGCCCATTCAGACTAACCACTGACTAATCTTGTCCTTGTGTTGGAGAAACCCACCAAAAATGGCATAGGTATACAGAGTGCTGGAGCTGTCTGGGCATAGAGCAGGTGCCCTAAAGACCTCCGGCTAGGCTAGCCATCAAGCCACGACAGTAACTAAGCTGAAAAAGCAGAAATCTCATCCTCAGTGACTTTCTATGCAGTTTATAACAATGTCTGGTGTTCTCACTTGATCATGGTAAGATCTATTGTGATATGGAGGATCGTAAAGCTCTGAGGTAGTACAACACTTGTTATCAACAGCTATTATGTTAAATGTTTATATAACTTTGTCTAACATTATTAATTTAGTACTGGACACAAAACAGTACTAAAAGAGAAGGCTGATTCATGGGACTTTTAAGAAATGCTTCTGTTCCTCTGTTGCCACTTAGAATTCAGGCCAGAATTTGGCCATAGCAACTTTTCAGGGCAGTGCTAAGTGGAATGTTTTGGGCCAGCCCACATCACAACATCTTTATGTCACTAATCCTGTGAACTGCAGATACTCAAAAATCTGAAGGTTAAGTTTCATTCTTCTGTAATCTTGAGGGCATGACTCTGGACTCTGGTGGCAGAAACACATACTATTGTTGATGACCCCACACAGAAAAAAGGAAGACTTCACATCCAAAGGGCTGATAATACAGTAAATTTTGCAGACTACAAATCTCTCTCTAGAAAAAATGTAGAAAAATATATTTCAGAGTTCATGTTAAGGTCAGTGACATAAGTTTAAATGGCTCCAATGATCAAACCAGCAGAAGTATACTATAAATGGATTTTTATTGACTCAATTGGATAAACAGATCAACTTAAAAAAAAAAATCATATTACAAACTGGTGCAGTACCATAAAATCAGTTTGTACATGTGGAGATGCCGTTCTCAGCCTGCACAGCTCAGGCAGCGCTGTAGCCCGTTCTCATTGCAAGCAGTACACTTGAGGGCTTTGAATGAGTCCGTAAAGCAGTTCCGAAACACAGACATCTTGCTCCCATGGCACGCTGAGCACGGTAGGAAACCAAAGCCCCCACAAGAGGGGCACTCATGGGGGTGCTGGACTCTCTGCTCAAGAAAGAAAGTGAGAAAGACAAAAATGTTATCAACCACCATAAGCTCTAGAGCAATGAGGGGTCCAGGGCAGCAGAAAACAAACATTCTGGTTCTCATCTTGAGCGATACCCACTGCCCCATCCCAAGGTATACCACCATGAAAAACCAGCACGTCTGCCTTTTCCTTTGGTCAGATCCACATGCAATGGTCAGAGAGGCTCGCTGCAGGTTCATCAGTCATGCTATATCTTAGTAGCCTGTGTTTACACTTGCCAAAAGCACTAGCTAAAGGATAGCTTGCATACACTGCTCTAATGTAGTTTAGGTCTAGATCAATTCTAGGGTGTATTGCAATTGACTGAATCTAAACTCCAGGCAGTTTACATTGACGGCATATTTTCTATGTTGTACTTTAAGATATTATGACTTTTAGCATTTGCATCCCAGTGCTGAACATGTTGTTCCTGTTACAGTTAGAGTCGATCATATCAAAAAGCAATTCATAGCTTCTGACAAGTAGTGCTTGAGGAAATAACTGGTGTATTCAAATTTATGAGTGTAGAATGCCAAAGCTTTAAGTGTTAAGAAAGTTCATCAATATTCAACAGTTATACCTGGAGAAAATTGCTGCAAGCAAGGCTTGGTCTCCCTCAATTGTCCTAATTCCTGAGTAAAACAATAATTTTACTCTATTTTGTATTAGATTAAAGACAATGGAGAAGACAAGAAGAGATTTCAAAGACATTTTTAAGTTTCACTTGCTGAAAATGTTGCTAGTTTGTTTAATGGTTGCCTTAAAGTTCTATATAGGAGAAATGAAAGGTGCACCACATTGGGTACTTACTACAGCACAGATATGTGGCATTAAGATTGCACTGTTGAGTAAAGACTTTACAGATTTATTTACAAAGGAAGAACAAAAATCCATACAATTCCTGCTTGTGTTAGAATGAGGAATCATGCATCACTAAATAATCCGTCACAAGTTATTACCAGAGCATACTAAAATATGTATGGATAACGTAGTCCTTCTTGTAGCTTCATCAAGAAAACTGAAGAGATTTCTGCAAAACCATTAATAACAGCATTCATCTATCGACAACTCAGATGAACATGCAAAAAAACCACTATTTCTTTTTCTCCTGTAGCTCATAAACTTGCCGTTTTTCTTCACCAGGCAAGCAACTCCTATTTCTATTAAATTCTGCAGTGACAATGTTTAGAAGTATTTAATATAAAATCAGCATTATTTTCATCTCAGGACTGCCCACATCTTTCATAATGTATGATGGTTGTTTCCTTCATTGGACAATATTGCAAATAATCTCAACATTCTAAGAGAACAATATTTTTAATCTTTACATTCATTATTGCTTGTTGGGCTTGTAAATAACTAGTTTTCCATGTAGTTAAGAGAACTAACAAAACCCACATGCAGAATTGCTTTAGCTCAGCTCCCTGAACAATGCCCATTTCCTTCTTGAACAGATGACGGTTTGTGTAACCACTTTCTGCATCTTCAGTAATGAAGAAACCTGACTGCCCCTTGCAATAGTAGCAAATCCATTAAAAAAAAAAAAAAAAAAACACCAAAAAAATCAGAACCAAAAGGCAGTGAAGCAGTGATTGTGTTCAGTAAGCACTTATCAGTTTGCTGTAGTGTGACACTGTTTGTCTTATAGATTTACTTTCTGTCCCAAGATTAGGGCACCCATTGGGCTAGGCAATAAAGTTATAGGATCCCCCAAAGCAGGATCTGGGGACATTTCATTCCAAAGATGAAAAATATTAAAGGGGTTTATTAGCAAACCTTTCTAGTCCGACAACAAGAATGCTGCATGCTTTAATCATATGTATACTTTTGTTTAATAGTTTCTGGTTAGCTATTCAGTATGGATCAATATGGCCAACAGGCTCATGCGTTTTATACAGGAATACGCACACTACGTCACGAGGCAAGGAAAGTTTTGCCGAGTTAAGGAACAGGCCAAACAAACACAGAAGGTACTACTTGCAATGCAAAAGGACGAAGCAGTTCATGATTTACTGGGTAGTGTTAATTCTACCTCCTGAGTAAGGCAGAGGTGAACAACCCTTGGGCTCCACCTGACTGGAACTTTGGGAGGAATTCAAGAAGGAGACTGGCTATAAGAAACCAACATGCTTCACAAAAAGAGATACTTATTTTGTGATAAACTCAAAGATGTATGGTATACAAAGAGTTATTGAGAGTAGGTTAGGAATGCATATGATGTAGTTTGGCTAAATGTAGAGAAAAAAAACTTGGGGTTAAATCAACTATATGTAGATTTCTTCTGATCTTTCATCAGTGTCTTTTAAAAATATCATATCCTTATTATCTATTTTTAATGTTGATACTACGTTCTTCCAAAGTTTATATGTTATCTTAATTTGCTTAGGGGTGATTTCAAAATAACAAGGTAATTTATAGCGATACATTCTTTTTCTAAGGAGACAGTTATCCGTGTAACCCAGACACTATGGCACAGGTGTCCTCAAAATGTTCTTTTTTGCAGGTTGTCCGAAGGAAAACAGAAAATGCCTTAAGCAGCTAATAGAACAACAAGACCAGCAGAAAAGTGATGACCAGTAGAGATCCGAGCTTAGTTGTGGGAGCAGATCCACACTTCAAGCGTCACCAGGGAATGTGCATCAACTGATCACAATAAAAGGCAAACTTTCCCCAGAGAACTTCAATGGACAAGGAAAATTAAGAGCTGGAGAAAGGCATGATAACCTGTAATTTGAAATTTGTGCAAATTGGTGTAAATGGAAAGTTCCAGCATTTGCTGAGATTTTGTAGACATCCAGCTTTAGGTCTAGCCAGAATGCAGATGTGCAGGTTCCCACTGCCAGTGCACTCACTGCAGCACACAGAGAAGCCGTGCAGCATCCACACAAGAGGCCTGACTCCCCCATGGTGAAGGTTAAATACCGAAGATGGTGTGAAAAGTTATGGGAAAGGGAAAATTACTCGCTTTTCCTGCTGTGGCAAAGTCACGAGAAAATAGAGATGGACATTTCGGTTTGATGTTATCACCGTTCACATTTTCTCAGAGATAATGGGCTGTGATACTACGTTATCATTCATTCAAAGAGAAAAACAAAAAAAGTATTTGGGATCATCAGTTTATAAGAAAATAAAATGAACTGGTAAAAAAAGGAAATCTAGTGACTTACAAATATTCAACGTACATTCCTTATATTTATTTGCAGAAATACAATTACCTCAATTTTGGTTAAGAGATCCTGCAGTTCCCCAGATTCATTCATTAGCAAAATTTTCTCAGCACCCTATGAGTAAGAAGAAGAAAAAGGTCAGGCAGTTTAGCATGAAAAAACAGAGATGATTAGAAGATTTGGTCTTGAAAATTTAAACAGGCTGAGGACAAATTTGACTCACATTAAGTATTTTGTAATTAGGTCAACCTTAGGAAAGCTAGAAGGAGAGGAGAATCTAATTGCAGTTCTGATAGTAGTGCCTGAAGTTCATTCCCAGGTGTCGTATCGCTTTGCCTTTTTGTAAAAGGTGATACAGTTTGGAAATTCTGATTGTGTTCCCTTTATTTTATGGGGTACGCTTCTTGACAGAATAAAAAATATGTCTAGTTACCATGTCAAAAATTACAATTATATAAATATACAACACATCAGAGAATGTAGCAAAACGAGAGGAGGAAATTGTATTTCAAATATTCTGGCAGTTGAGCATTGAATTAAGACACAATATGCCTAATGTATAACACAAGGAGAAAAAGGGTAATGAAAATACTGTAACAACATTAAAGTCAGACACAACAATGAATGATAATAATTTAGTCTGAGTACATTAGGCCTCTGAGGGGTTCTGTGATCTGAACCAAGGCAGTACTGAAGTGGTTTTCCTTTTTTCCTCATGAAAGTAAATGCTAAGAGATTATTGCAGACAAAATTAAAGTGTCAAAGCTGATGTAAAGCTTTTTTTTTCCCTTTTATTCTAATTAGAGGGCCACATTTGCATGCTTACACTTCACTTAGGTAACTAAATTCACTGAATACTAAATATTACCAAGCACTGACAGACACTTTTAATCAGTGGATCACAAGAAACCAACAAAATGTGAGGAAACTGAGGCACAGACAGAGGGAACTGCACAGCCCTTACCCGCTGCAAAGGGCAATTGGCCACATCTGCACCAGGCGGTAGGTTCATGCCATCGTGCTGCCCCAGTTTGCTATTCCCTGCATGCCCAGACTGTTAAATTTCATCTTTGGGTTTGCTTCTGGTATGAACTGGGAGGTGGGCTGGGATGCAGGCACAGGGCTGCGGTGTGGTGGGATGCTGGCGCATGGCTCCGATGTGCCATTACTCTGAGCTGCCCATGGTCAGCCAAAGGGGCTCTCAGCCCCAGGTCCCCACCAGTACCACTCTCCCTGTTACTGGGAGGTACAGGCAAGTCTGCTGGGGAGCACAGGGAACATACATGGGTCACTGATGTATGTGTTAATGTCCAAATATTCAGAGTGTCTTGTTGGGGACTGCAGAGGCTACAAGTGCGTAGCCCAAAAGCCAACTAAGGGCCACCAAAACGTTGCAAAGGATTTTGTATGACGCCCTACTAAGGCTAGTTTCCCTGTAGAAAGCCTTTTTGGTCTGGCTTTGTACAAAAAAAAAGCACTTTTGACTCAGTGTTTGATGATTTTCATTTCGGCTAAAAAGCAAAATATTAATATTTTAGTGGATGTGAGTGCTGCTTTTGCAGCTAACGCCACTATTACAGTGCTACACTTTCAAAGAGGCTTTTTTTTTTTTTAAAAAAAAAGTATCTACAAGGTAGTTATTTGTGGTTACTTAGTCACAGAAGGTGATAGGAGACTCACTCAGATCAGGTAGCCCTACCTGTGCTGACTCTTCCATTGAAACCTGTCCTAGATCGTGGGCACAGAGTCTACCAGCTTCGACGTAGGCGTTAGGGCTCTCTGTGTCCCCACCAGAGCAGCTTTTAGCAGTCCATCGTCCCCTGTCTCGCTTGCCCTCTAACCTTTCCCTGCTTTCAGACAGAGCGGGCAAACAGGAGCGAGCGGCGGAGCGCAGCGAGGGTTTGCCGAGGCGGCACACGGAGCGGCGTCTCAGGGCCTGAAGGCACCGTGGTGGCGTACGGCAAAGCTCGTGCTGCCCGGCTGGTGCAGAGAGGTTAAGGATTTGTAGCTTTGTTGACGTAACTGCAGTGCTGCAGGTTCCCTGAGCTTGTCAAGCCCCAATTTGCCCTCTTTTAGGGAAGGATCTCTTCTCGGCGGCAGCGGTTGGCAAAAGCATTGCCGTGACTTCTGCTCCAAGTCACAGTGAAGCTGTACGGTAGTGCCGTCGGGTAATTAAAAGTCTGACAGGTTTCCCATCATAGCTTCATATTTTAAAGGATTTATGTTTCACATGACATTCACTCGGCCACCTGTGTTACTTTCAAAGTGGAAAGCCTCATTACTATGGGTTTAAAATTAAAACCTAAACGTCTGAGTGGCTATCAACGTTTTTAAACGTTTCAGCATGTCTTTTCTGATTAATGACTGCCTCAAGTGAAATTTAAATAAAAGATACTTTGCAGAGGTTAACCTTCCCTTTGGATCCGTGAATCTTAACACACACAGTCTGTAATTAATAGAGTAATTAAAGCAGCTGTTGAATAAGTCTGATAGCTGCTTTCTGACCAGAAAGTGAGGCTTTTCTTCTTCTTCCTAGATTATACTTGGTCCACAGTTACCCACAAAGGCATGTGAAACATTACAGCCTGTCCCTCCGAACACTCATAAGGAGCACAAGGGACAGTGGCCGTGACGTTTAGAGTGGCAGCAGGGAGAAGTGAGTTTTCAGTTTTGTTAGCTGGCTAAATTTCGAAGCACCAGCCTGTGAGCCCATCATCTACTAACTTCAGTAGCTCTCTACCAGGGCGGAGGAGCCCAGGGGCTGCGCTCAGGTCTTTGTCCTTCTTTTGGCAAGGAAATGCCACGGACTTGGCTAAGTCTCTCAACAGGTTTTCAAGACCATTCCTATTCTTCAAAATATTTTTCCCAATTTTCTCTTGAGGACGGACAGAAATTAGCATCAGATTTCAGGTACAGTCCCACTAATTGAAAACTAAGATAAATCCAAGGTCCATTAAACCTCCTACTGCCCCAGCTCTGAACCAGCCTATTGCTCACCTACCATGGATGTAGCCCATTACCATTTTCACAATGTAGTTCTGCATCAAGGACTACTCATAGATATGTGGCTCTGCATCTGGCTGCACTGGAATACCTGCTGATTTTGGGAAGCAGCCTCTCTTCCACACCCTTCCTTATATACAGAGAAAAATTAGCACAGCACTGTGACATCTCTCCTGTGGACACATTTGCTGTGCTGATAAGTTGCCTCCCTTATCTCCTGAAAACTTTTGCTAAGTTTACGGGTGAAGCCTCTTGCTAAGGCAGCAGAATGCAATCACACACCTTACCCTTAGTGGACCTGCCACATTTTTTGACTCTGCTTTAGCAAGGAGACAGGCTGTATATATCCCTTTCTTCGCCCAAATCTCGCAGGCTCTTCAGCCTACAACACAGCGAGGTGCCCTTTGGGAGTGGACATGCATGGAGTACGTTTACATGCGTGGAAATCTGCCCATAGACTTAGCAAATCGACACCACATTATAGTATCAGCACCAGAAATGCTGGATTTGATATGCAAAGAGCTATAAGGTTAATTAAACCCTGCTGTTCCTGCAACGTTAAACCGCAAAATGGAAGAAGCAAGCAGGGAAATGCTAGGTGACTCGATGCAATTGTTACATCATGGTTTCACTCCCACAGAGCCACTCAAGTCCACCCCATCAAGGGAACGCCAGGAGAATGTGTTTAACAAAACAGGGAAGCGATTGAGAGCTACTGATCGTATATGGCCACTGGAAAGCAGCAAAAAGAGAACAGTTACCACTTGCATAACAAAAAATATGTCACACAGATATTTTCTAAAACTCAATTACAAAAATAGCCTCATTATTCTTAGGAAATTATCATAACCAAGGAGTCAAACAAAGTAATTTTACTGTAAATCCCATGGCGTTGTGCCGTTATTCATTACAGCTGGGAAAATCAAACAGGAAACAGTTTCTTCAGGAAAAAAAAAAAATATTAAATTCACATTATTGAAAAAGATTCAAATAGGCTTATATGGCAGTTGAATACTGAATTCAGTCACATATTTAAAGTGAAAAATAAAATGAATGTATTTTAAAACTCTTACGAAGTGACCTAAAATGTTTACTAAAGATGACTCTATTTGCCCTTTTTTTATGTACATCCCTTTCCAGCAGAGTGGGTCTTTACATAACATAAACCTCTAACAGTCCCAGGTGCCTTTCTGAAAAAGTAAATGAATGCTGCATTTTTGGTGTTTTTTTTTTTTATTTTGCTGTGCTGCTTTCTGGATGTTGGAAGTCATTTTTTATTCTGCTTTGGTGTCCCAGCAGATGGCATAATTCCATTTCAGATGGAGACAGCCTCAGGTGAAAAGGAGGGATTAGATCAGCTGGTAAAGAGCGTGCTGCAGAAAGAACCCGCAATTTCCTGAAAGACTGATATTTAGACAGTGTGTGTCAAGAAACACAATGATTCAATCCTGAAAAAAAAAATGAGAACGTTAAGAAACCTGCTGTACTGCAGCACACAAGGCTTTGCTTGACAGCGGCTAAATACGATTTTTCTATTGCTTCTGCCCAAGTGGCAGGTGGGTTTCATCCCCCCTGTTGCCGGCAATGATAAATTCCACAGCACTGTGAAGATTTATCCACACAGCCTGCAGCGCCCTAACAACCTTGTCCCCGCTGCTATACAGCTCGGATACCGTATACTCTATTAGATGCCCATATGCTGTGGTCTGGTGTTTTTGTTACATTTATCTCATTAAAAATAATCTTGTCCCCTTTCAAAACTGTTCATGTTTTAATTAGGAGTTGGGCTTTTTTTTCTCCTTATGACTCATGGAAAGGTGCCTGGCTCAATACAGATTCTCCTTTGTATTGCTACACGCAATCTCTTTCAGGGAGGGATTTGCCACGAAATAAATATTCAAAATTAAAAAGAAGAGAGACATAAAAAGAGAGAGAAAAAAAAAAAAAATTGCATGATTAATTTACTGACACACCAGGCTTCTGGATTTCTGTGTTGCATTTGCATATGGGAGATAATTTTCGTAAAAAGCATTATAGAAATGTCCACTGTTACCAACGAGACCAAATTCTGTAATTAGTTCTCAATTGCATTTTAATGAAACACAAGCCCAGCACAGGCTCCAGCCAACTTACTGCCTTCGGAGTCACTGATGCATTGTCTTCTTAAGGTGCCACATCCAGCAGGCACTGACACGGCTGGGGGGTGACTACTTCGTTGCCAGACCCTCTCGATATGCCCAGTGCTTCCCCCTCCTTATTTCCCTTCCTAAATGAATGCACACCAACCTCTCTTATGAAGCCATATTAAGACAAAGGGATTGAAGCTGCCATAAAGTGATGGGGTTTTGTCACATTTACCGAGCGCAGTGTGTGGGCGTATGTCCCTTGCCAGCGCAGGTGACAGGTTGGCCCTGGGGCTCTCCCTTCCCACCGCCCTGCCAGCCGCAGGGATGCTCTGCTCATGCTGAACGTGGCTTTCCCATCCTGGTTCACCCCAACTAAAGCACATCAGAGAGTGATGCTGTAGCAACGGATCCAAAGCAGCGGTGCCACCCCGTATGGTGGCAATCAGTGGAGAGCCACGGAGCACAGAAACCTCCTCTGAGGGCACAGGTGAGGGACATCCACACTGGCAGAGCAAGGGACTGCCACCGTGCTGGCTGGCTGCGATGTTACCCTCCCCAGGAGCAGAACTGGCATCTCCTGCACCGCTCTCTGCCCGCAAAGCAGAGTCTCCACAAATAGTATCGCTGTTATGTAGAATAACTCTAATCTTCTCCTGGAGCGGAAGTCTGCTCCGTTTAACCATGGTGTGCCTCATCAATTTAAAAAAAAAAAAAAAAAAAAAAAAAAAAGAAGAAGAAAGAAAACACACCCCAAGTCTGATTTTGTTCCTTTTTTTGCAGATTTTTTTTTTTCTTGCGTTAAACAATGTGAATGGAGTTGCCGTGCTGTAATAAATGGCTGCAGACCAGAACACCTAATTCTTTCTTCATTTTTTTACCTGCAGGTGAAAAACGTGCTGAGTACCTGTCAGCAGGTGGTCAGACAGCTAAATTTGTCTCTCCCACAGACAGCCAGCTTCCTAATTCACTTGTCTTCCTTTCTATAGCTCTCCAAAGTATCTCACACAATACTTAAATAGTTTTAATGCAGTTGTCTTGCTTGTTACACTGTTGCTCCTCTGTTAAAAGACAAGGTTCCCACAATCTTGTTAAAAAAAGAAAAAAGCAGCAGTGAATTGATGGGCCATCCATCACACCAACGTGACCGTACCAGGCTTCACCTAGAGCTGAGCAAATAATTTATTCAATCCATTTCAGTATTTTAACTGAATTCTTTTGAGAAATTGATCACACACGGACTGAGATTTTCTTGGGCTCAGTCATAACTCACTACTTTTATTTTTAACATGATAATTAGGTGAGCGAATCTTAGTCTGAATCCTGTTGAATTTTGAGCTGCTTTTGAATGAAGCACTTCTGCGGCAGGAGAACTCTCCAACTGAGGTCTTTGATAAAAGCATTCACTGCTAGGATATAAAATTCGCCCTCTGCTGATATTCTGCACACAGGCAATTGTGCCGGTGCTGCAGTGGTTTGGCGAGCCCTGTGCCAGCAAACGCATTTGTTAGAGCGCTCGGGGAACCCTCCTGGAGCAGCGCAGTCCAAGAGCTGGGAAGGGGATGGGGAGAAAGGGGAGAAAGGGAAGAAAGGGTATCAGAGTGTTCACACAGGCCCAATATCAATTATGCCCGAATTGTTGATTACATTTCAGTTGGTTACTTAAATCTTTTGTGAAAATGAAAGTGTTAAGCAATACAAACACAGTAACCCCACTGTGTTTAAATATAGTTTGCCTTCACAAATCACAGTCTCACTGTTCGTGCTAATTGCTAGTTCTTTACTGTTCAAGACAAATACCTTCTCTGAGCTCTCAAGCTGTTTTCTTTGTGCCACTTTCCAGAATCTTTTTTTTTTTTAAACTCTGATTTTTTCAGTGTCTGAGAAATACATTTCGAAAGTACAGGCTGGCCTTAATGAAAAGGTGATTTCAAATGCCAACAGGCTTTTAGACACCGAGTACAAGAGTACAAATTTGGATTATAGTTTTCCATTTGGAATTCATGTGTTGCAACAGGGCAGAGTTGGGCTGGTTTTCTCCCCCTTTTACTGCTAGGCTTTTCTAAATTTAAGTATTAACCAATTCTGTACCTAAAACAATGTTCAGTGGATTACAGATGCCTGATACAGACTGCATCATGTAAAATTCAATGTGTGTTTAAGGTCTGCCACCCTAAGCTCTTAGTTTCATATTCAACACAGATATTACAAAATGACAGGTTTATGCTATGTGTGTTCATCTTCCTGGATCAATCATACATACAGGTTCCCATGAGGAAAAAAAATCCATTTCTCCAGATTTTCATGGTTTCTCCTACAAAGATAAGCTGTTTTTGAGAAACACAGGATAGCTTAGAATGTATCACTGCATCTTATTCCCCTCTTGATAGTCTCTCCTCTGTTATCTTTTGCATCTTCAGATCAAACCTATCAGAGTGGATCTGCGCTGCACATACCACAGTGACCTCTGTCTTTGATTGTTCCCATCCTTCAAGCATTGCAAACAATTTTCTGAAAACCCTGCTTCTCATTCATCGAGATTTTCATCTCTTCTTCCAGACTGAGGAATAAAAGATAGGCTCAGGCTTTACTTACCCCAAGATAATGGCCGTCAATAAACACAACAGGGAGTGAGGGAACTTCACAGACTCTCCTGCATCTTTCTTCTAGTTCTTTTCCGTAATCACTGTTCAGAGCAATGTTTTTTTCTTCAAATTTAACTCTGTGATTTTGAAAGATCTTTCTAACCAGTTCGCATCTTTCAAAAGTGGTTCTCACCACACGAAGGCTGGTGGTATAAATTATTATGCGGCCAAACTCTGGCATTGTTGATACCTGAAAAAAAAAAAAATCCAATTACATGAAATAAAATGTTAATAGCTTCCAAGTATTGAGAAATTTCATTTAAAATATTATTTAAGCAAAAACATGCATCTTGAAAACACAATCCAACACTGTACTTTTTTCAAATGTAGAGATGAAAGAGGAGGAATCAAGTTCTTGCAATCATCAGTTTAAGGCAATTTAAGCTGTTTATCTAAGTAAGGTGCTACTCTATTTATTTTTTTTTTTAAAGCTTTGGAGATGGAGAATCAAGCCAACATTTTCAAGAAACAGATATATTTAGGATCCTGGGAGGTTTTTGAATGTGAATAAGTCATCACCCTTTTGCCGTTGTCCTGTACACAGAGCCACCCCTCCTTCTCCAAGCAGTAAAACAAAATGTCATGGATTAATCCCCTCTCATCTATTAAAATTCTTCAAAGCTGCAGTAGCAATGTGAATGTAGGACTGCCCTGACCCCACTGTTTTTAGAAATGTCTGATTCTGTCATAACAGTGACTTGTGGTTTTTGCACAAACACGGTCTGGTGGTGCCCAGACTAAGTCTAAACTTGCTGGCTCAGGTGTTGTTGACAGCCTCCCTTAAGCAAGGGCAAGAGCCTAAGCTAAACTCCATCATGTCCATGAGCCAACACTATCTTAGAGTACTTTAGGTGTGTCCTTGACGAACATGTGTCCATGACATGGGGATTCACATCAAATTGCTCTGACGTCCAACCAACAATAAAAAAGTACATTTTGTGTGCATTCAGTGTCCAATTCAAAGCCCAGTGCAGCTAGCGGAGGCAGTTCCCTTGGCTGTAATAAGTTTCATACTAAAATCCAGATTTTACTTTTTACCCCACTTCTTCATATGTAAACATTTATGCCACACCTTTCCTTTCCGGGGGTGAAAATGATTAGGGAGGGTAAATACTACAGGGATTAGTTTGTCCAAGAGAGTGGTACATTTTCAAAAAACCTGAGAATCATTGCTTTAAACAAAGGTATTATGTTCAGATAAACAGCTAAAATCCTAGCTTTTTTGAAGGGTGGTAAGGCATTTCCAAGCTTTTTGAATTATCCATTATATTCAGCAAATGATATTTATTCACTTCAGTAGTATTCCAGGAGTAAAACCACAAGTTAGAAAAAAATAGGCAAAACCACCTGTAACATGCAATCTATGGAAAATTGATTTTGATGGGCAAATAGGTAATTTTTGAAGTATGTCATGTAATAGCTATAAGAGCAAAGTTGTAAAGTTGGGTAGATGCCATTGCAGATTTTGCCAAATAATGAAGTCATGATTTATCTTACTATGTAAACGCAAAAAAAAATAGTCATTGTGAAAAGCATATTCTGCTTGGAAAGGTGCTTACAAGGTTCAAAGTACAGTGAAGAGTTCTCAGGAAAAACACTTGCATTTTACAGATCACTTCTAGATCATCGGAAGTATAATTGCAAACATTTGTCATTTATCAATTGTCCGTCTCCTGTTCTGGGAAGGAAGCATGTTGCGATAGGTCAGTATTTATTTCTCTTCGAACGGATGTCAGAAATTCAATTTTAGGAACAAATGTTATAAAAAGTGAACTACTTTCCTCCAGCCTGTTTTCTAGGTTGAAAATCTGTTATACCGCTACTGCAGCATTGACTCTTCTCCAGCATATTTTCGCACATTCCAAGTGAGAGGATTAGCTTTTCCTCTACTTACAAGACAAGTACTCCACATAAACACTGCCAAATATTTTAGTAACCATGCATGGGTTGCTGGAAGGAAGAGGAGTTCATCCTTTTCAGAAGTAACCAAACGGAGTTCCTAAAATATTTCTTCAAAAGATGATTTCACATACTCATTGTTTTCTCCTCTTTGGAGTGAAAATACATTTTGAAGTGGAAAACTATTCACCAAGATGGAAATTCTTGTTCCTTCATAGCTCTAATCTTTAATGCTCTTTGTTCCCAGACATCAGCGGCTGGCAGCAGAGATACAGACAGTCATTATCTAGTGAAGCATCAGGACTGTGGTGTCCCTACAGCATACAAATAAGCAGCTGAAGAGACGGGAAAATGGAAAGTTGTAAAGTGATCTGGAAAGATATCAAGTGGAAAGTGTGCACGCAGAGTCACTTTTATGTTTATTCCTTTATTTTTTCCTTATGTGGTAGCACAGATATACCCTTGTTTGCCCTGCACAGAACTATCAAGGGTATTGACCAAATTTGTTTTCAGGGAAACTTTCGTGAACATCTCGTTTTCTGTGCTACAAACACGCAGAACTTGTCCTTGGCAAGACTTTATCACACCAGGGAAAATCCTCCCTGTCACCTGTCTTGAAGCACACTGGAAATTAAAAATAGGTGTAAAGACAGTTACGATTTACATGTTTTTTCTTGATGGCGATCTATGTTAATTCCTATTTCGCTACCCAGTTCAATGACTACAGCCTGCAATATTTAGTGACTAGAATACGCTCTTGAAGTAAATCAGCAGAATAATGTTTGTACACTGGGCTTTTCCTTCCTGGGTTGGAACTGTGGCAAAAACATAATGAATGACAACAATGTCAACAAATTAATAGAAAGACTTTTTAGAAAATGAACTTTTACAATTTTGCAAAACAAATTTCAAATTAGAGTTGTCTTGTATAACAAATGCACATAAAATTTTAGCTGAAGATAAAAAGAAAGTAATTCTCTGGTTAATGGGCATGAAAAAATTACTTGGGCTGTGGAAGCTGGCCAGATGGACAAACCAAAAGATTTGGAACAACTTACATTGATTGCTTTCTCGCCCTTCCTGTAAGCGGGATTCTCATCGAAACCTGAAGCTCAGGGAAATCATTTGGCCCAAGGTGGCAACTTTTCTGTCAGATTCAGAAAACTTCAGGCACATGGGCCAAGAGTGTGCTTCAAAGAAGGTGTCCGTGTAGAAAGACTGCCAAGGAAGGGACTTAAGGTTTCAGAGGGAGATAAATTTGCTTTAGTAATGATCCTCTACATCATTTACAGGTTTTAGGTTAACAGCAGAGTGCTATCATCTCCCAAAGGGTTCAAAGGCAATATCTGTTTTACTGCATCAGCCTGAAGAGCTTGCATTTCGCTTGGGAGCTTCAAGTGGGCAGCACCAGGCGCAGCGTGACCCGCATCACTTCATGGCACAGACACCGCTCCCGGTGACTCGGGAACAGCTGCCCTTTTTTTCTCAGTCCAGAAAGAAAAAGCAGGTTTTGCACCGGTGCAATCCTGTTCATTGAAGACGAGAAAAACAGAAGATCTTTCTTATTTTGCACCTGTCTTGAACAAATCAGTCTTTTCCCAGACTTTTCTACAAGGTGGATCGGGGCTTTCAGAAAAGAGGAGTTAGTTACACTTCGGTGTACAACCAGGGGAAACCTCTCCCTCTGCCACCGCACGGGCATCCATCTGACGTGTTTGCAACTAAATGTAATCATTAATTGAGCAAGTCTTCTGCAAACATCATGAGGGATGTCATCCTCTGAGGCTAAATACATGATCTTAGTATCAAGAGCGACCACAGAACAGAGGAAGAAATTGCTGATGAAAAAGGGAAGGCTTAAGAGAGTAAGCAGATGAGCAACAAAATGGAGGAATGCAGGGAACTGAAAAAAGGGCTGAAAAAAACGAAATAACCAAAAATAGATAATAAACCAAACACCAAAATGTCAGGATGCTGACGAAGGAAAAGTAGTACAAACTAAATGTAGAAACAAAAGCATGAAAAAAACATGAAAAAAAGACAGACAGTGAAACAAAACAAAATAAATGGTAAAACAGACAGACGGTCACTGAAATATGACATCTTGAACCTTTTTTAATAGAAATCCTGGTAGCCAGTGAAAGTATACAACAAATATATTACAGAACTTGCTAATGTCCAAGTTGCTTCATTATTTTGGGGTATTTTAAAAAATACCCTGTATATTACTGGAGCTGTGGAAATAGGAAATATTTGGGAATCATACTCATAAAATAGTGTTTGAGAATTCACCTTTTCTATATAGCAGCTACTATGACAATAGTAACAGATTTCTCAGTAGCTCTGAAAATATTGTATAACAGTCAGGTGTTTCCATGGTGCTTCTGACAGACAGTTAAATGTGTAAGCCATGAAACTCCCACAGACATCTCTGGGTTCAGACCTTCCCCACTGTATCTTATCCCTGGCTTCTGGATCCAGCCGCAGCTGAAGTAGCAGCAAAGAGAGTTCATGTTTCTCTACTGGTCCCATAGCTACCCTGGCCCTGACCAGTGCCCCCAGCCTGACCAGATACCACTCACACTCCTATTCGTGAGGGGAATTTATAAAATGAATTATTGAATAGTAATACTGGATTATTTCCTCAGCATATTTGTCATGAATTGCTTTCCCAAGGCTATAGATTTTCTTTAATACCTTTTATGACATCTTTATGCCTGCCTTGCTGACTTTGAGTGGCTCTTTATCTTTGGAACAAAACTCATAATGTGGATTTTTTTTCCAGCACAGCTAAGAGCTGGCCAAATTCAGAGCAGAGGAAGCAGTCCAAGCCAATGCATTTCTACCTGTGGTTTAAGGACCACCTGTGAGCCTTGGGGCACAAAGCAATTGTTCCGAAAACAGTGGTAACATTTGCTTTCTGAAAACCTTTGTATATGACTGCATCTGCAAGCAAGTGAACAGACAAGCCTGGCAGTAAAAGGAATATTCATGCTGTTAACCTCATTTTTATGTGGTTGCAAATGAAAACTATGACAGCAACACTACAAAAGTAGTCATGGGATTTTATTTTTTTTTAATCCTCTCTCTGGATAGAAGGCATAAAGACGTGTTTTAACCTCATTGGTGTGAAAAGAATAGATATTTACATTCATATCCATATATAATTTATTTCAATGGTGGCATCACCCACAAATTTATACCTGGTTCTTTTAACAAAGTAACAAAAAAAAAAAAAAAAAACAAACCCAAACCAACAAAAACCAAAAACCCACACCAAACCCACTCTATGCTTGCATTATATGCATTATATGAGCGACTGTATTCTAGCAAAAGCAGAATATTTTTCTGCTAAGATTAATGGGCTGCTATAGTACTTTGGCAAAAGCTGAAATGTTAATGCCAACCTTTATCACATAGGAGATTTTTAAAGGTTTTTACTGTGTTTGGATATAACACTCAACTAATGTTATTCATGCGGTAGTGAATTGCTTCTGTGACCTAAATCAATTGCTGATATGCCCTTCTCTGCCTCAGAATATCATCTTTCAACATCTCAGAGCGTGCTACTGAAATATGCACCTCTTGGCTTTGTAATTAGAAACCATCAGACTGGCAGAAGTATCTGCTGTCGCTAAGTCGGCTGAGGCAGGAACATAGAGCGCCTTACAAACCCTGTGCCAGAGATGCTTCAGTGAGTAAATGCAACATTCACAATGTAAAGAAAATGTTGAGCAAGAGAAAGTTAGTATATATATAAGTATGTATGCATATATGGGTGTGTATATATATACACTTATGTATGCTTGCATACCTACAAGTTTTTAATTAGGCTGCTCACTTCATAATTGGTATTATATAGCTTATAGCTTGAATTAGTATCAATAACTGAGTGGCAAGAGGAATTATAGTCTAACACTGATTTTCTGACCACAACCTCTTTTGGACTTTTTGGTTTTATTTTTCAGTCAGAAACAGAAGGGAAAAGAAACAGCTACCACTTTCTTGTGGAAGAAATTCTGCAGAAAAAAAATAATCAATTTAAACATTTCATTTCTACAAGGTTGAAAAGTTTTCACTAGCTTTTGAGTTTTAAAAGAACATATACTAAATGTAAAGTATTCTTTCTGAAAACCTTATTTTAAAGTAAAAAGTTATCACCAAAATGTTTCAGTTTTTTTTTTTCTATATGACATTTCAACAGAATATACATGTTTTCCAAAATGTATAGCTTTTTTTTCATCATGTCACTATTTAGATAAAAATGAGTAACAGTCTTTGAATGGGATGGCTGGTGATGGAATCATAGAATCATAGAATCACAGAATGGTTTAGGTTGGAAAGGACCTTAAAGATCATCGAGTTCCAACCTCCCTGCCATGGGCAGGGACACCTCTGACTAGACCAGGTTGCCCAAGGCCACGTCCAGCCTGGCCTTGAACACCTCCAGGGATGGGGCAGCCACAACCTCTCTGGGCAACCTGTGCCAGTGCCTTAAAACCCTCAAAGTAAAGGTCTGGAAGGACTGTGTCCTAGTGAAAACTATAATATTTGCCATCACAACTATATAGTACAATGCTAATGGAGTTGTCAACAAGCCCTTTCTGTCGGTCATTGTTGGTTGCCTGCTTCAAATTAAAGGTTTTTCAGAAAGAATTGATTCGCTGGCCAGAAGACCTCTTCCAACCGACAGATCTCATTGACCAAAGTTCAGTTTTTCTTCAGCAGGTAAGCTCTGGTTATGTGTACAAGAGGAATTGCAAGCGGTCCCCTGCCGCGGCATGCACTCTCCCTTCCCCTTCGCTGTTTGCAGTTCCAACCCTCCACGGGCTCTCCCACGGCAAAGCACAGTGCACACTTAAATTTAAATTTAAGCACGCTCTTAAGTGCTTTATTACGTTAAGGCTGTAGTCCTGTTTGCATTGTCTTCAGGGACCTGGCACTATATCAATATTCAGGAAAATTTAGAACTTGAACTTTATTAAGTTCAGAAAACTGTGGTTTTTAGTACAGCTCAGTAGAATAAAGACTAAATTTCTGCAATAGTGCAAGTCATATACTCAAGTCAAAACATGCACTGACCTCCTCTCAAACAGAGCACTTCGAGAACACTACACTTTTTCTTACCTAGTTTCTGTAATTACAGGAACCATAACTGTAGGACTTGGAGTCTGTGACCCTGTGTCGTTGGGACAGTGAAACGATATCACCAGTTATCATCATCAGTTATCGTTAGCAAGCTGGGAAGGTCTATCAATTCCAATTTACGAGTGAGGGCATCAAGAGCTGCACTCCTCAACAAGGTAGCCAGAGAGTCTGGAGCACTCCCAAATACAGATACTAGTTTTGCTTTCCCCAAGAAAGCAGTCCGGTCACTGATTCAGCTTTTAAAACAGCACAAATACCTGTGTGCCTTTTGGCTGCCTGTATTCTGGCACTTGCCTCCCCCACAAACAGCAGCCCTAGGAATACATTCATTTCCAAAAGCTGTACAAGATCACAGGCTCCTCTGCCTGACTGAGCACCCCAACACAGGGCATGAAGCATCTCATTTTTTCCTGTTTCAGTTTCAACTCTGAGGACATGGTCACAGAAAGGCCGTGATCCAGCACGAACGTGAATTTTTTGATCTTCTAACTGCTGGACGACTGTCGTCTCTCTTATCTACACACCCACCACAAGTTGCTGACTGTAAAATACCACAGTTTCACTTCCTTAAGGTTGGCATCTTCAAAATTGTTCAACGTCTGCTGCGTAAAATAGATATTATACCTAAGATATTGGTATAGTATATTTATATATGTCTGCAATTCATTTGTACTTTTCAGGCCATACATCAGTTTTGGGGATGTCAGTGAAAATGGCAGAAGTAATAATAATATTGCATGTGATATTTATACTGTTCCTTTCATCCTAAAATCACTTGAGTAAATACTTTAAAAAAAAAAATAAAAGGAGGGCTGTCCATCCTCTAACACCATGTATATGGGTGTTGTGACCCTTTCTGTTCCTTAATACAATATAACACCATACCTTTTTTTTTTTTTTCTGACCCTGGAGTCTTTCCCACAAATCTTCTGGCACAGACCGCTGTTTGAGGGAGGTCAAAGTGTTTTCATTTCAAAGCAGAAAAAATACTTGCAATACCACCGTAAATGAGCACAGGGCATGACCCTGCCTCTCCCTGCTCTTTGCAATGCTTCAGCTATTGGCAGGTTCAGAAGGTACACAGATTACGACTGAGGTCACCTCCCAATGTCCTTATTACCGTTCCTCCAGTGCACATCCATACAGCCAGGCTACAGCCTGCCCTCAGGTGACCCAAGCTCAGATAAGAGAACGGGTTATCTCCCCAGGGTTCGTGGTCTCTGCTAGACCCTGATGCCTCTGTAGACTTTCCAGAGTCAAAGTGCCAGCTACAGCAGTGGCACTGACTCTGGGGGAAAAAAGCGGCTCCTGTTCAACACGGCAGAGCGATAGTGTGGGAGTCGGCCAGGGCAGTATTCATTACAGTGTTCAAATTAGTAGAAAGAAGACCCATATCTGTCCATGCCTAATTGGATTTTATTTATCAAACTTTGGAAGGTCTATCAGTATTCTCTTATTAGTTTATTTACGCCATTCTGTATATGATAAGAATATATTAAACCTTTGAAAATCAGAAGCAAAAGATAATCCTGTGAGTAAGTGTAACCTGGTCTGCAGTTCTCCCAGAAAGAAACAACACGGTGATATAATGTTTGTTTCTTTCTTTTGCTTCCTTCCTCCTTATTTCTCTCTCTTCGTACTTACCAATTCCACATCTCCAAGAGAAATCTTCCCAGAGAAAAAGAGAGTCTCTGGGAAGACCCTTGGCTATGTTAAATAGGGTTTTAAGAAAGGAGAAGCATTTCTTTGCTTCACAAGGATACTGCCCACAAAGCCTGAAAGGGAAGAAGCAAGAGCTACAGAAAATAATTTTGTCCTCAGCAGTTTGCATGGGACAGTAGAAGTTCATTGAAAAAAAGACTGTCCAGCAACCTCCTCTCACATTGTGCAGTTCTTTGAACTACTCCTGTATTCAGCAGAAGAGCCCTGAAGCCAGACAAGTTGCACCAAGACTGTTCTATAACATTGCTGAAGCTCCTTTTGGTGGTGTGGCTTACGGGGTGTAGGTTAAGATAGGTGATAGTTGAGCTGTTTACACTAGTTGAGTGTTTCTATCTTCTATACCTTACCGTCACAGTCAAGTAAGTAGATCTCATCTTCCATTTCTTTCATTCCAAAGAAAATATAGTGACTTAACAGAAATGGTAGGGTATTTGTGATCCCTGAAGTATCTTACGCTACGTCACCAGCACAATAACGTATTTTATAGATGATAAAATGTAAGCATTTAGAGGATCAAACTACATCTCAGAAAAGTTTAATATCTCATATCCCTTTTATTGGAACAGCCAATTGCATCTATTCATGGAGAGTAATGGGAGACATTATTACAGCAAGGAGTAACGATGGCCAAAATATTGTCCTGGAAACAACAGATATTGCAAAATTGCCAAAATGTGGTTTCCCTTTTTCAATTTCTATGCAAAGCCCTCAAACATAATCCTGGTGTGTTGCGAAAAGCCTTCAAATAACACGCTCCCAATTAAAAACTGTTTCTGTATCTATTAATGTAACTGCGTAAAATGTTGCTTATGAGTGAAACATAATTACAGTGTTAATTGAGAAAACGTTGTTACACTGTCCTTAAATGCAGTTAAAAATTTTTCCTCAGATAATCCAGTGATGGTCATAAGAACCAATTCATGGATATCTCTAACTTAATTGACGTTACTGAATTTTTTTATTTCATTATTTAAAAACCCTTCATTGTTGCAGAGATCTCTGTAACTACACTTGCTATCATCTTCTTCCCCTCTCATCAGACTTATAAGGACACCAATAAAAATACAGTGGTAGGAAGCACAAGGCAAATAGCAATAAAATATTATAGCCAAACAAATCATCCCATGGGTAGTCTTTTTACAGTTGGCCTGTATGAATTTGGACTGCCAATAACTTTGAAACTTCCACTACCAGTACAAACAAAACCATTATGAATCCATTCATATCAGAAAAATCTGACACATAATTCAGAACAGTACAGTTTTCCTAACAGCACGAGCCAGAGCACCTGATTTCAGAAAATTTTCATCAGCCAACACAATCACCATGCAGAAATAGTGTCCGATTATTTTTCAGGACAGACAGATTCAGTTCTTTGCCGTTTACAGCAGGAAACCCCCAGTGCAATTTTAAGGCAGCAGTGAAGAAATAGCTAAACCAAGTTTCAGCAAGGCACATGATAACTTTCCACTTCACTTGCAAAGTGTGCTGTGGGAGCTTACACCAAAACAAAGAGTTGAAACCTGACACACCATCTTTCAGCTTTATTATGATCTCACCTACAAAATATGACTCTGGAGCCAAAAGTTTCCTCGACTAAGGAGTACCTAAAATTGGGATTTGGGTGTTGTCCCATTGCTTTAGTTTCTTTGAATATATCAACCATTATAAGAAAGCATTATTCTAGGATTATTATTTTATATCAATTAGTTTGACTAATGATACAGATGCATTTGGAGGTTTTTAGCCAGTCCAAATCAATAACCAAGATTCAGCCCTGCAAAAGTAAACATGAAGGAGAGAATGCTCTGCCATTCACAAGGCGTTCACCATATAAAGTGAATGAAACTGTAATATTTCCTAGAATACACTACGTAAAGGGAAAATATTTTTCACTAACAAGGTTGACTGGAAATAAATTTCACAGAGTGATTTTATAGCTTCTGGTCCTCAGTTTCTTGAGCACACATCAGTGAAGATTCACTTGAATAAAGTTCCATGGGAGTTTCCCAGTTTATGGATTTTACTAAATACAATGTTTGCTTGTCAGGTGACAAGCCTCAAACTGCATGGGCAGTACACTTGCTTTTTCTGATACTGATCTTCATCTTCACTGAGAGCTTGATTGCTTCTCAGCCTTCAGTGGCAGGGCCACGGCACAGTCCAGTCTTGTTCTTTCGTCTGTTAGTTCAATAACTGTAATGTCAGCTCTGAAACGAACTGATCAGGAAAGGGGAGAGTAAAGAAAGTTTAAAATTGCTCTGATGTTGCCCATCAAACAGCCTGTTCATCTATTACCCTCCTCTTCCTTTATCAATTCATTTTAGAGTAACAAGACTCCCTACACAAGAGGAAAAGTGCTGGGATTACTTTACTGATAAACACAGTATTTGCAAAATGGCTCTTTTGAGACGATGAACAACACTAACCTGTAAGACTTTTTCATTCCAGCACAACAAACTCATTATTTTGGAGGGGAAATGCTACTGTTTCTGATAAGTAGTTTTTACTTTTCATAGCTGTTTTACAGTATATTTAATACAAACATGCTTAATACCTGCCTTAAACTATACAGAATACGACATGCAGACTTCAGTCAGCACCTAACAATGAATTCTCTTTAGCAATGGGTTATTCTGTATTTCCCCTCTGCACCTACTCTATGTTGAAAGACTAACTGTAGAGTGCTGTAACCTGGCATCCAACCCGGGAAACAATTGTTTTCTACAGGTACAGTTTTGTAGGAGAGTTATAAGCTAGTTTTACTAATGTTTGATTATCTGCTGTGTTTGATAAATGGCTTTCAGCTGAACAATCTGAGTGGCGGTATAAACAATTTCTCTTTCTTTGATGTAATCACTGGATCAGGAAATTCAAACCTATACTTCTGCAAAACTGTGTTACAGTGTTAAGGAGATATAAGCTCTCTGATTTGCTTCTCAGGACTTTGACTGCATAAAATAAATGTTAATTAGAAACACTTATTAAATTCTAATACCACGTCTTAAGAAGTAGACTGTGCCAGTCAGATATAGATGAGGAGCTAAATTCAGGAATACTCAATGGTAAAAACTGCAAAAATTTTGCAAAACTTCAGGCTTCCTTGTGGTCAGGACGGAAGTTCGGGTGGAAAACTATGCTAGAGTTTGTTCTTCTGGCCAAAACAAAGTTAGGATGAAAATTGTCCATAGATTTGGCTAAAATATAGGTATTTTTAAGTTGCAATCAAAATGAACAAAAAGATTATTCTTAAAGTTGATCACCAATTGGTGTTGTTGCAGTACAATGTAAAAACAACTATTTCCTCTCATTCATCTGGCCTTGCCAAACCTTCTGAATTCAAGCTATAATTGAAAACTCATGTTTCTCTATTCCTTTTTAATTTATCTTTACTTCAGAGAACTGACCACATTAGAGACTAAGCTTCCCTTCCCCTCCGGCGAGCCCAATTGCTCTTCATCTCTCTTCCAGGTCAAAGTAATCTCTCAGGACTTTAACACCCATTTTTCCCCAGGCCTTCAAGAGAGTTTCATATTTCCACCAACGTGTCCAGCATGAGGAACCCTTTCTTCTCCTGCCTCTCACTTTCTGCTTTATTCTTTCAAGACAGAGTGCTTCACTGCCACACTTGACATTTCTGGCAGCTACTGAAGGGCTGATTTAAGTGCAGCCCTTATCTTTTCCTAAGATTTACGTAAGGTCAAAATTACAAGCCTGTGCTGCAAGAATGGCTGGGAGCTAGAGATTTCCATGGTGCCAGCTCAGAAGTAGCCGGTGCCTCCTTAGTACCTTTCAGTAGGGCTGAGTGTATAATGAATCAGCCAAAATGGGACAGAAGCCCACCAGAAGACTCACACCACTAAGCAGATAGACGTCCCCAAACCAAACCTAGGAGCATTTGTGGTGAACACAGTTCCCAGGTTTCTGGACATCTTACTCACTGAAAATGTCACATATACCTTATCCTGTAAGAAGATCACTGCCATGCCTTGCCCTGGAGCATGCATAATGCCACCATTTCAAATGAACTGTGCTTTTCTCGTTCAAACTAGTGCCATAAGCCAGGAAGAGACTGAACCCAAACCTCCAAAACTGTGTATTTGTTGCAGTTTATGCCTGAAATGTGATGAATGAAAAGTATCACTTCCCTCTCTAGTAAGTTTGTTGAGGAATTCTGTGAATCCAAGTGAACACATTTACCTAATCATCTTGATAAACAATGAAAATACAGGGTACTTAAAATTGCAGAGGATCTCCACAGCCATCATACCAGCTTTTCAGGCTCCAAAACAACATTCCAAACTCTCACAATCACAGCTCTTCCATTTCCCTCCAAGATATGTCTGTGAATCCAGACAGCAGGAAGCCTTCTCCAGCACCACATAGATAAGCTCGGTGATAACTTTTCTCCACAAGTATTTCTTTTACCTCCTGAATTCCCTCTACAATACCAGTGTTCCTACTTTATTCTTCTCCAGCCTATCCCACATAGTCACAGACCTTGTGTAACTACCACTTGAGATTTTCTGCAAACTATTTACTTTATCTCAGTAGCTACAACCCAGCCAGTCTCATTTGCCATGATCTAGGCTTCCACTAGTTCTTCTGGCTCTCGGTTAGCTTCATCTTTTCGAATACCTCTACAGAATAGCTTGGCAAGGATGCTACATAATTTCATTCTATCAAATTTACTCAGAGACGTTTCTCCAAAGACACTTTGGCTATCTTCACAGTCTCAGAAAAGAGGAGGACTTTTGCTTCCCCCACCAATAACCTCTTTTGTTTTACCCATTTAATCACAGTATCCACTCATCATAGTTTTGTCTCACCTACTGCACTGCTTGATGTAAGTTAACTCCTTTAAAAATCATCAGATACAAAGTATTTCCTATAGTATTGAGGTATTTGACCATGTGTAAATAATTTGCACTAAAATCCACACCCAGTCCACAGAAAGCACGCTAGCTGTGAAGCATGGTGGCATAGCAGTGGTCAAACTGAAAATTCCCACTTCTTCAAGAAGAATATTATCTCTGGCAGATGTGGCTTGTGTTGTGACAGGCCTGAATACAGTTTTGATGTCTACAAAAATGTACAACATCATGCTGTTGTGTGAATCATGTGACCATTTGGCAGTCTTTTAATTTAGGTGTAAATTTTGGCCTGAACTTTCATTGCATATTAGACTCATTTGGGCTCCAGTAGCATGACTGATCTATGCAAAACTAAGTGGACATAGCTTTTAAATTATTCCAGTAAAGGTTTATGAGTGTATTACATCAACGAGAAAGGAAAGGAAAAGGGCTGTCTGCTGTTTGCAGTTGTTTACCTCGAGACAGTTTTCTGAAGACTTTGCTCACAGAACAGTAGCATAACAGTTTATGCCATATGCCTTTGACATGAGAAAGATACCGCTATTTTTAAAAGTCTGGAAAACTGGCAAGTCAAACAAAATGTGAAAATAAAAATGGTAGATTCACAATTTATCATTCCTATCAATTTTCTGTGTCTACTAATACAACATGAAGTTAGAGAACAGGTGAATTGGCAGGTCACTGTTACTACTCCAAAGTACCTTGCAAACAGAAACTAATTAATGTAAGAGAGAAAAAAAAAAAAAAAAGTCTACTTCATGTCACCTAAAGAAATGCTGCCATCAGTAAATTAAAAATGTATGGCTTGAGCTGCATAGCATCTGCCTGCCTAAAGCTACATCTGTAAATAGTGTGGAAGACCAGAGAACTGAAACGATGGATCACAGATGGGTCATGAAAAGAATGTTAATATTAATTATACAAATCTAAGCAATGTGCAAGCCCTGGAAATCTGAGAATAAGCCTCTATTCTTAGAAGAAGATTTGTCCTAGATTACACCATTTAATTTCCTTGATTGACAGTTAGGAGTTACTACTTGGTGATAAAAGTTATATGTAGGAGTATGGAAAATAATTATTATTCAACATTTGTTCGGTGTTTATTTCACCTCTATCTCTTTATCACTAGCAACAAGGAGAAACAGACTGACTAAAATGAAAATTGTACCTCAATAAGATGGAACTTTTTCTCAAGTTTAAAAAACATTGTTCAATTTTTTCACTCATTTTTTCTGGGCCTTTCTGATTTCTGGTTTTAGTCAAAACGAGAAGAAGGGCTGGAGACAAAAGGAAAGAGCATGTAGGTCAACTTGAAGGAGTTCTGACTGGCACTTAGTGTTTGGTCTCTTGCTCAAAAAGGACTTTTAAACATATCTAAGCTTGCCTATATTTGGTTGTATGTATGAAATACTTGGATAAATGACTAGTTATTTTTCGTGCATAGTTACTTTTTTTTTATTGCCAGTTCATATTTTAAGGTACTTTGGGGCTCGCTTTTTAATAATATGAGTAGGATTTTTCACATACATTTAATCGTCTTGAGCGGGAACTTTTTGTCCTGCTACTTACTCAGACTTTGGTGGTAATTCTACAATTTACTTATGTACCATTTCCCATGATGTCACACTGAATTATTAAAAAAAAAACAAAAAAACAAAAAACCACAACACCTTTGTCTTAAACAGACATTTTGTTGGGCCCAAATCCTATTTTCTCTTGTCATAAGCAGCATTTTCTTCTGCTTTTTATTTATCACATGTTTGAATCTTGAGTTGCCTGTCCAGGGAAGATCATTGCGCAGCTTATGTACTATTTGAGAATATTCTGTAAGTAAGGATGGCTTTAGCCAGAAGCGAACTGGAGCAGGACTTGCTGAGGGCTGGCAGACAAAGATGAAGATGTTTGATATTGCAGATCATGTGGAAAAGTTAGCAACCAGCGTGGCTCCAAGTGGGTCCTGGTTTGAGCACACTGGCCCCATCTGTCTGTAATCACTGCTGCTTCACTCAATAGAACATCTCATACTGCAGAGAAAGAGAGTTGTGTTGATCAGCAGCAAATGGCTGTCATGAAAATTACTATGTCTGCTCTGGCCCATTTCTTTTTAACTTGGCAGCAGCTTTGGAAAACCCTGTTTACTGTTCTCCGGCAGGCAGATGAGATGGTTTTTTTTAAAAAAAAAAAAAGGTTTCTGTCCCTTCCCTCTTTCACTTTTCTCCTCATCATAATAACAATACATACGTACATAGACCTCTGACTCAGTCTTTTTACATTTAAACACAGCCAGGTGCAGTTTACTCATGCAGCGATCCCCTTTACAGTTCCCAAATGTCAATAACTGTTTGGTTAATTAAAAGGCATTAGTGGTCGATGAAAATTAATTCTAGTCTGCTGAGCTTTATACAAATGTAATTCATCGTATTTCTACCGGAGAATAAAATGGTAAGGCAGTGAGGTCCTGCTCGTGATATTGCATGGCACTTCTTTCTTTACCAGGCTATGCTTTGCACAGTGAATGGATCTGTTTCCTAAGACATACCTTCAATATACCGGAATATCATAGGAACCAGCACTATAATCAGTAACTGCATTCTTATTTGCACCAGTGCTGCAACTGGTGATTTTCCTAGTGTTAAAGACAACCAGCAAGTAAAAACCGGTATTCATGAAAGCTCTCGGCAGTTAGACTTAGCTCAGTTGAAAATTTACTGCATGGTCATTGGCAGGTGGTTCAGCCTTTCATCGTGAATTAATTACACCCTAGGTTCAGTCTGTCTTATACAACAGAACTACCTCTGTTTATTCAGAAAAAAACTAAGGAAGGTAATCGCATGAATGGGATAAGGTGGTGCTCTGAACAGCAACCAGGAGCAGAGAAAATTCAAAATTATCATACATTCTTCTCAATTTATCTTCCTAAGCAGTAAAATCAGAGAAAAGAGGTAAAAGAAGTCTGGTTTTGTTTGGGGATATACCCTGGAGTTTTTATGTTTGGCTAATAACAAACTTTCTGTCAAAAGTTAAACTTTTACCATACCCCTGTGAATGGAAGCTGGAATGGGATGCACTGAGATCCTGAAACTCCCAAGGAGTGTTGAACAAAACTGGGAAACCAGCACCCTCCCAGTATGCTTAAGTTTTCATTTCCAAACATCTGGCAAATGATGTACTTTTTCTTTCCTGATGCTCTATACAATTTGAATTCTACCTGAAAATGTTACTCATTTGGGCCAAGATGAAAACAGGCTGTAAGAAGTTGAAGTTGCCACCTGTACCGCACAGTTAAGGAAAACTCCAACCATTTTTGAGGTGGACACAGAGCATTCTCTTGCATGGGGTCACAAAGCAGTCTGCAACCGGTAATGAATTTTGCACAAGTCTTTGAATGAGGCAAAGAGCAAAGTGGAGCTATGCTTAGTGCAACAAAGTGCTGATGAAGTGCTGATTCAGTCCTTACTCCTCAGTGAGAGAGAGCACTATCACTCAATAGACGGAAGTGATGAAAAGGATCTCTTGAAGTTGTAGCACTACTTTGTTCTGTATTAGCACTGAGTGATGAAGGACCTTGTTTCCCTGCTGCATTACTTAACCTAATTGGAACTACGCTCTCAGCTATCTCATTACTTAATAATACCTAGAACTTTGGTACCTTCATTTTCAAACCCTAAGTAGTTGATCACTAGTTATACACTCAATTTCCGTTTCTTTAGATTAAAGATCCACCTGCATTGCACACATAGCATGCTTCACTCCTTTTCTTATGCAATAGATTCCAAAACCAAAGGCAGAGAGAGCTTGAGATTTGTGTGCAGACATAGAGGATGCAACTCCTAGAAAGCATACATAAAGCAGCTCTGCCCTAGAATAGCCTATACCACAGCTGATAGCCTTGATGTACAACAGGGGCAGATGACTCACCCACCATTTCTGTGTGAGCAAAATAGGATCCATCTCTGTGGAGCAGAGTTATAGACTTTGTGGCTGAAAAAGAATGTAAGACGTAAGCTCTTTTTTTTTTTGGCTTTTTTAACCAAATAGATAAAATGTCTCAAAATCAGAATGTAGGAAGTTGTATGCTTTATATCAGCTCCTAAACCTGTTAGTCAAAATAGCTGCCAAGGTAGTTATACCATATACTTCACATCTGCAGCTGGAGTAATTTTTTAGAAAGGTCAATGTGAGCAGCTTTACGCTCTAGTCTGATTCAGGATTTGGCCCAGAGATGTGTGTTTTTTAAATAAAGCAGAAATTGTTATTCTCATAATCAGACGTTTTGCATAATAATGTTCTCATAATAGAGCTAAAATCAATATCATAGAGTTAAACATGTTCTGGTCAAGAAATATGACTGCAAATACAAATGCTGAGATGATTAAATTGGTTATCTGCTTTCCTTTTGGAGCAACATTTCAGTGGCTCCTTTGCATGAATATCATTTAATCCCCTGCAGGAAAAAAATTCAATAACAACATCTATTCTAATATCATATCATGTCTTCAAACAACGCTGAAACTCCATACTGCTTACATTCCTGCCAGTGGCATAAACTTCTGCCTAAACGAGAACTGAGATAGCATGAAAGGTCAGAAAGTTCACTAGACATCTCTCCTTTTTTGACAGCTCTTGTTCTTATCTGTTCTGACTTCAAAAGAGAATTGCTGGAGCAGCTGAGGATAAAATTACCCGGCTGAAGGAACTACATGGTTAAAGGCTACTCCCCGTCAGCGGCAGCAGAAAAAATAAAGATAGTATTAGTCACCTGTATCCAGCTGCAAATAGTGGCCTGTAAAAGTGCCCTTCCGCCCCACAGTCTCTCACATGAGGATCCATGAGAACATCACGGACCGAGCAGAGAGGTTTTCAAAAGGTCTGACCACTCAGCAGATACAAAAACCAGAGCTGCCATGGCAAAATTTTGCAGACAGATTTAAATACACAGTCTATTTCACAGAATCACAGAATGGTCAGGGTTGGAAGGGACCTCTGGAGATCATCTAGTCCAACCCCCTTGCCAGAGCAGGGTCACCTACTTCCTGAACAAGTCATTCAGAAACTGCTGTCTTTCTTAAATCTTCCGGATGCTTAAGTTTGGACATGGAGAGACTGAGTAGAGGGTTATATCTTTGGATCATGGTGGGATTTGGAAAAACAACTGGACTGAACCACTGCATGTGTGGGAGTCTGATTGAAAGCATCAGCCAATACCTGGAAAGGGAAGTTCTCAAGATGCAGATTAAGACGTGCGATAGGTGGAAGGAGCTCCAGAAATAATGCTTAAAGGTCTCATTTTTCACTGTGTCTATCGGTCTGTCTATTTTGACATTCTCCACTTGAACAGCAATGAAATGCTTCACAACTGCCTGTGGGGCTGGGAGTCCTTTACTTTTAGATGTAGTAAACCAAGAGCAGGACATGAGCATCTGGGCAGGAAAAGACCACATTTTCTTTTAAAAAAATGTTACGTCAGTTTCAGGTTTAGAAACTGTCTGCTTTCTGTATTACAAAAGTTGCAACATGAAACATATTTTTCTTAAATAACAGTGTATGACTGCTGTCAATTCTTACTATTTTTAAAACTTGTTAGATAATTAGGAATAAGTAATGTTCCAAACAAGGGTACCAGGAGTAAAGCAAAATTCCTTTGCCTTTGCACGGGCATTGACTGAGTTGTCGATGCAGAATATAACATTGCATCTTGTTATAAACTTGTGCAAATATTGGCCACTAAGTTTTCCCATATTTCCTGGGAGTGGAGAAAGAATGGGTCTGCATGGGGCATTTCCGTGTTATAGAAGACATAATCCTCCGACATCATTGATGGATGGTGTCTCTAGATATAGTTCCAAAGTAAAACTGTACTAAGGTTGTTAAAATGCTCTCCACAATTCATACTAGCAATGAATGATGGTTTTTCTGTCTCCTTTCTTGCCATGTGTGAAATGAGTCTCTACCTCACTGAGTCCAGCTGCTCACCTGTGACCATTTCTGTTGCTTTGTATGATGGAGGCAGTGAAGAGTTGTGCTGTGGTGGCCTCTCCGCAATGTAACTACTGTGTCAAGCAAAACCACGAGATTGCCTGCTTGGATGGGAAGCTATGCTTTTCCAACTCCTTTCCAAAATCAACAGGCTGGGAATGCTGTCCTAATTACTATTTATCTTACAAGTTTTGGAAAAATTCAGTGAGATTTGAGTTTCATGCCTTGTACTGCCTAGTACTGGATGTTGCAGCAATGAGGAAGTTTTCATGCGTGAAAGTCATACCCTTTTTCTCTCTGGCTGCAAATTCCCTTCTGAAGCCTATTTTATTGCACTTAAGCTACAAACTTATGATGCTGCTGAACACTGCAGTCACAGGTTAAAGCTCCAGCCAAGAAGAGCAGTATCTCTTTGACCATTTCTTTCTTTCAGGCTGTTAATCACGTAGCTTGAGTTGGTGTAGTGGGTAACAAACTGTCAACAATAGTAGACAAACGTCAGAGCAGGCTGCTGACAGACCAGAGCAGTCTAGCAAGGGTTATCTTCAAACAAAATATGACTTCGTTTCTTCTCTCTTTGGGAAAGAAATAGTCCTCAATGACACCTACACACTGATTAAATTGGCAGCAGGTGAGTCCTGAAATGTGGTTTTGGTCAACTGCTCAAATGTAGTTTTCCTGAGTCATTGTAATGCAATACCGGTATGGCATGCGTACATTTATATTTGTCTAGCTTGTGTTTGCAAATACTAGCGTAAACATTTGCAAATCCTCGCTCGGAACTGAAACAGTTCTGAGATCTGTAAACCAAATGGAATTGTAATGTAATTAACCTGTTAGGAAGTATTTTTGCTAATGCCTTCTATGGCATGAAATCAAAAGCATTAGTACGTGCCTGGAGAATCATAGCACTAAGGTAAAGATAATTTCTCACTCTTTTGAACTTTTTTATTTTTTTAAAGGAGCTGTGTTTCGTCCTCATTATTGCCATATTTCTGCAACAGCACAACTGCACAGCTGTGCAATATGGTGACAAATTGGCCCACCATAGACAAATATTTGCTTCCATGTTTGTAAATGTAACTAAAACATACTTCACCCAAGACACTCGGGTGCAACGAGGACCCTTATATATTTGGTTGCAAAGTAATTTATTTGTACACAAAAATTAGAGGTCAATGACCAAGAATAATGCTAGTAATTATGTATATAGGAGAGTTCGCAATTGTAGGCAATTTATTTCAGCTTTAGGTGTTCCACAACTTTTGTGTATGCTGTGTCAAAGACATGAAGATATTCAGGGGCAAGAGGACACAGCAAAAGACCTGGCAGGCAGCCTCGTGTACCATGTCAAAGAAAGGGGAATAGCCCCAAATTTACTTGATGGTCCTGGTTTTAAGAGTATTTCAAAAGATATTTTCTCACAATTCTCCTGCTGAGTTACTGAGTTGAGCTCCACAGCTAGAAAAAAAGTGAAGGGTTATTGCTACTAATTAATGATTAAGACTAATCAGTTCATCTTTTTCATCTGTGCTGTAAGAGGCCAATTTAGAAGAAAAAGATTTCCTACTGTTAGAAGTAGAAAAAAAAATCTGCACTAGCAGCCTAAGAATTTTTTTGATAGGCTGTTTACATAACATCACTTTTTTTCAAGTCAGTTTGAAGCAAGATGAAGCATTTTCCATGTTAATTCAAAGGTTGAGCACCTTATTGAGCAGTTCCACAAAGGGACATTATGTAAGAGTCCCAGAGCAGGACATGGGCTCAGACCCAGTGGTCATCTAGTATTCCAGGTCATCTACCAGGCACGTTATTAAAAGTAAGAGGTTGGCAAGAATACATGGTATTTCCTCCTAATACTCTCTCATTTTATGACCATTTTCAGCTCGGAGAATTCCCTGAGGCTGTTGTGATTTAGGAATCCCACTTAGTAAAATCAGGAGGCATCTTTTTCCATGTGGCATTCGCATTCATTGCCTGAGAACAAGTCCACTGGTTCTTTCTTTCAGAAAGAAAGCAAATGTATTTTTAGATTTAAAGGTAGAGCATGAAACAAGGCAGAAGAACATGGTTATTTGCTGTCTCTCATGCCTTGGCTACATGGATTCAGTCTCCTCTCTGTCTCTTGTCTCTAACAAGCAAGTCACAGGCTCCAAGCTTTTCTAGGATACCTCCATGGTGAAGCAATGCCATCACTATAATGTTCAAGAGCGAGAAAGAAAGAAATGGAAGTGAAGCACGATGCTGAAGCATAGTATTTGGGATGGCAAGTTGAGAATCAGCAAGACTGTGTTCCACTCCCGCTCCAGCAACTTATTCATGCTGTCTTGTGACTGTCTAATTCAAAGTACAACTCCCACCACTGCCTCCTGCAGACACGATTTGTAACAAAGCAGCATCTGCTTATGTACAGTTTGTGTAGGATCTGATCCAGTAGGCATGCTCAGAGGACACCTACTGCATCAAGCCCTGCAGGTGAGACAGGCAAAGGAACGCCTTTTTTGTGGTTCCCGGAGGACATGAGTAGGAGGCCACTGTCACGTCCTGTCAATACTGAGATGCTCAGGCACACGGCCAAGGCAGATTGTTAGTCAAATTTTCATTAATAAAAGGCTTTTGCTGCCTTTGAGACAGGGTGGCACCGAAGAGAAGTTTGGAGGATCACAATTTTGGAGCTTAATTTCTAAGTCCATCTTCAGAAACCTATGGGTTTTTTGAATCTATGCCTAAAGTCTTGATTCACTCTAGTACTACATACCCTGTATACACATATTCACTGCAGTGTAAGCATAGCTTCTCTGCTATGCCCTTTGTCACTCAACAGATAAGGGCAGGGGATGAGGGTCATTAATAAATCACTCTGTTTGGGAAAGTAGCCACATTCTGTAGACTTCACAGAGGGAACAACATAATTCTGCTCTCCCTCGAGGCCCAGGTCAGCAGATTGCTTTTTCCTACAGGCTGCACAATCCGCTTGGACCACGGGCACTTAGACCCTACCTGGGGTAAGCCTGAGACAGCTCTATTCAGTACCAGTCAGTTGCTAGAAGTTGTCTTCTATCAACAGAAGAGAGGAGTTGCTAACGAAGTGCAAAATGATCTTTTCCTCGCTGCTGCTTCCATCTTGCACCTCCCAGAGTTTGGTAATACTTGAGACTGCGGTGTGCTTCACAGGTCCTTGCTAGGAAGTGCGTCAGTTCAGCCTCTGTCTCAGGAAAGGCTGATGTGCACAGATTACGCTGTCAGTGTTCAAAACCACACCATTCAGGCCACTAATGCCTGACTGAAAAATGCATAAAAACTGTTTCTCAGCTGTCTTGCATTTTATCTAGTCCATGTAGTCATTTCTACCTATGCTAAACAGATAAAAATATTCCAACCAGTGTGGAAATACTAATTCAGTGTCATAACAGTTTTCACTCACCTGCAGATGTAGGTGTGATTCCAGAAGCAAAATACCTGCTTATTCTATCCTCTGAAGCAGAAGCGTATGTAAACACAGAACAGAAATGTTTATTGTCCCAGGGCTTGTCTCTGCTTAGCCCCATACAGGGCACCTGAGTGTCTCAAGAACAGTGTCCACATTTATGGATCCTTTACAAGCATCAAGACACATCAGAGCAAGGATCATTTTGAGGCCATGTGGTGCTCTGGAGGTTGAACAGATGTCCAGTACGTGCTGATCAGACAGCCAGCATAAAAGTCCAGCAGCTTTTTTTTCTTTAATTATTGATTCAGTCTTGAAGAAGTGATAAATGTAACCATGGTTTTGTTGCTAAGCTTCCCAATGCTGAGTGTATTGAAAAGTCAAGACATCCCTCACCTACAAAAATGAGACAGCTAAATCTTTTTGAACTCAAAGCTGGTATATCACTCACAGAGGTTTAGACAGTTTAAAGTCTGTTGACTGATAATTTCAAGCTGATGTCAAATATGTATTTCAAGTCCAATAGCAGCAAACCCTAAAATATCTTGAACAGCCTAATAATAGACTTGCCTGAGCTCGGTGCTCTACAGCTGATTTACATGAGAACATGAGAACAATAAATACCAATATCATAAGTACTGACCAACACCAAGCTCCAGTTAAAAGCACACAGTCCTGAACATCTTCTTTTTGAATCAGTTTGGCTGTTCAGCCACCAGCTCTGGAAACTACCTGTTTTAACTGTCACCTAATCTGCTGAATCAGCTGAATCACTGTCGCATGCCCTGTGATCACAGATCAAAGCACTTAGGAAGGTACAAAGGAAGTGGTGAAGCGACAGTATGCCCATTCCAGTGGTGATCCAGTCGTCCTTCTAACAGCGAATTTTCTGTAACAAACAGAAACCTACTTTCCATAATCACTTGATCCCCTGTGTCATTACAATTTTTCCTATTCTTCAGTGGATTTCAGTGCGACGCTAGTTAATAATTAGTTTTCCAGACTTGCTAATACTAGGAACATAAACTGGAACTTTATACGTCAAAGGAGGTACCTACAGCTCACTGCTATTTATCTCCATCCATATAAGTGGCATTACCACAGCAAATGCTGTGGCTTTAGGTTGTCAGCAGGTTTCCCTAATATTGCTATTAGTAGGTGCAGGCAATCCAGCATGTCCTTTCCTTTTGCAAGCTATGCCTATTTGGGACTCACAGGGCAGTGTTTATGGATAAGAACAGGAGGGGAAAGTTCAGGAGACCTTTCACAATGTTAGCCCAGTCCTAGCAGAGGTCTTTGGGTTCAAAGAGTCCAATAATGCTGGAGTGTCAGCACTGATCATCTGCCAAAGAAGTGAGGAGGACAACACCATGACTTTTCCAGTGAAAGTGTAGACCTCTGTCTCTCCTTCCCAGAGTTTTGAGGGGTTGTAGTGATATATGCCCCAGGGGCTGAAGTGGTAGACAACGTGCCACACACCCTAAAACCTTCGCTTGTACTGTTGCACCAGAAACTTTTCTTAACAGCACATTGCAACATCTGCCTTCTTTGGAAGACAGTTGTTTTTGCTGCTGTCTTTCATTTTATTTTCTCTAAGGTATTAGCTAGCCCTTCTGGTGAGTAAGCTCTACATGTCCTGCTGTGTATTCACTTTTCCAGGTCACCTACAAGTAAAGAAAGATGAAAGTGAACCTAACCACCCCAGAAGCTTTCCTCCTCTTAACAAACTTCCACCCGATTCTTAACTCTTTTCCATCTCTCTAAACATTAATAAGCTACATCTTTATCGGGCTGAATATTGATTTGCACTTTGCAACCTCAAATGTTAGCTCTGCCTGAGACACCGTGCTGGAAAATATCGTAAAGACGAAGTACATTATGTCTGACTCTTCACCCATATCCCTTCTGATGCAATGTTCACAAAGGCATTAATCAGGTTTGTTAACCAGGCCTGCCCTTTTGTAATAGACGTCAGCGGGCCCTGCCTGAGAATGAGATCTGGAGCTAATTTAGCAGAAGGTGACCTTTCAGAGCAGGCCTGAAGCCCAGTGGAGCATGTAAGTGTGGAAATGGAGGAAAGGACCCACGCTAAAACAGTGGAAATGAGGAAAGACCTGAGTAAAACCTTTGGCTGAGCTCCATTACGTTGCATGTTGGGATGGAAACCCGGTCTGGCATGAAATGATCATTGCAGTACTCAGTAATATACCAGACAACCCATGGCTGGAAGCCATCATAGCGATGGGCTAGTCATAAAAATTGGTCATGAAGACAATTACATTTATTTCAAGGAAATAAGAACCATTTCTCTACTACCTTCTATGGGAACATATAGGAAATATTCATACCTCTTCACATTTTAACAGTTTTGTAAGGATTAGAAAAAAAATGTTAGTAATGTACTGAAATAAGAGCACAATTACTTTGCATATGCAGAGAAGGGGCTTATGTTCCTGAAGCAATTAGCAGGTCATGTCCCCAGCTCCAAGGCTGCCGACACCGTCAGTTTTAGTGTTCCAGCAGGACACAACTTCACTTATACCGAGGAGGTGCACAAACAGGGAGACTGGGAGCTCCAGATCCTCTCTGTTATTCAGGCTTTTGAGTAGTGCATATTTCTCAGGAATAAAATATTCCCGACTGACGGCTGTACTGCCAGCCCTGTAGGAGGCCACCCCTCCGGTCCCAGGTTAGGTGCAGGTGGAGGCCGGGTGGACACCTGTGACGGTCTGCCCTCCACTGATGGCCACCGACTGGTCTCCTGCCTTCCCTGCCAGGATGCGGTTGCTATGTCAACGTTCTCCCTGTGGCATCCACCTCTGAGAGGGAAAGGATGGAGGGGTTGTCATGGAAACCATGCTCCCCTGAAGCATCAACAGAGCTGGTCTCTTCCCTGCTTATCTGCCCCCAAAATGTCCTGCCATGAAGCTCTGTCCCACCCCAGCCCCAGCTCTCAACCAGCTCACAGCAGCTTCACCAGCTGTGCAGGGCCAACCTGCTAGGAGACCTTCTACTGTCGCAGCACTGCAGCTCACGTCTGGGGACACAGACAGTCATTGGACAGACTAATGCGAGGGACCTAGTTTCTGTTCTCCAGGAAGGGTGGAAATGGGAAGATGCTGGTTGTGCTGGTGATGGAATTGCTCAGTGCATGGATGTGGGAAGATGTAGTAGGGGATGCATGTCTCCTTGGCAGTAGATATATATTCTCAAGCCAGACTTGTATCCTACAACAACCAAAACCACCTTTTCCTCTGGAAATACTTCCTGTATTGCATTACTCTATTCACATTCCCAAAAACTTCAGAAGGTGTGAGTTTTTTCAGATGAGTCTGTTGTGGGAAGGAACTGCCTGAACCGATTCAGTAGAAAGGCTGTAGTTAAAAAATGTGGAAAAAATATTCAAAACCCCAAATATTCCATGGAATATTAAAATACATAGAAGTCCTTTTAGCATAGGTATCTGAACAGAAAACATCAAAAGTCTTGACTGCATGACTTAACAAAGCCCAGTAAATGAATCCCCCCTAGAATATCTGAGGAAAATGATTTGTTTTAAAGGATCTCTCCTCTACCACAGGCAGCATCTGGGGATTTTGGGTCACAGGATAGCAGAGGAGTTTGCAGATATAGTCTGAAGAATCAGAATACTGACACTGCTCAGGATTTAGGATTGTCAAGAGTTCACATGCATACTCTGACATTAGAAATTCCTGCTCTGACACTGACTCTGAGAAATGTATAATGAGGTCATCTACTGCTGAATCATCAAAGGGGCGGACATGGGCTCTTGCGTGGGATAAGGGACTTTGCGCGCATCTTAGCTGTTGTTATACATCTGCTGTTGCTTACCTAAGAGGAGCAAAACATGTAACTGCACATTCTATGTGATTTCACATAGAATCATAGAATCATTTAGATCGGAAAAGAAGTTTAAGATCATCAAGTCCAACCATTAACCTAACACTGCCGAATCCACCACTAAACCATGTCCCTAAGTGTCACATCTACACTTCTTTTAAATACCTCCAGGGATGGTGACTCAACCACTAATCAAGGAGACAACTTACAAAAATGCCCAGATCAAAGATTTTGAGTTATATCTTCTCATAGAGATATATTTTTATCTTATCGTATCTTTGAATACGGAACTATTGCTCTCTATGTGCTATTACTGTGCAACTAATTATCTGGAACATACTTACAGAAAACTAGAAATCATCCTCTAATTTTACCCTGAAGGTCATGACTTCATTTGTAATTGGACAGATTTCGATCATATTTCACATCGGGATAGGGCAGTTCCCAATCATTCTCAAAGCCAACCTTCGTGCTTTGCTCTCCTCTGTTTTCCCCATGTGGCACAGAAAATTGGCTCAGAGTATGACATTACAGATATGCAAACCATCATTCTTCTTCGCTAGACTTCAAACCTTTATCTCTGTGGAAACAGGAACTTGTTTGTGCACAAACACCAAATCATTATGTTCTCTGTATTATTGAATATCTGTCTATGATCCAGTAGATGCTTAAGGTAAGAATATACAGTTATTTCTGGAAATCAGTCATCAAGACCTGCCTAAGCAGAAGCTTCTCAGTTCCCCATAGATTTTCCTCATCCATTTTCAAAACCTGCCTATCCTTTTGGCCTTTGCAATGCCTGCAGCAGAGTGCTCAAATTTAATTATATGCTGTATGAAAAACTTTTAAGCTTGTTTTCATCCAATAATTTGATTTTTCCACTTTCTTCTGTTGTAAAATACATGATTCTTATCGCTTTTAAACCATTAATTATTGTACAGGTTTTAATTATGGACTTCTGTGGTAGACTTGGCTACATATAATTTTCTGAAGTTATCAGATGGATATGCCTCCTCTCAAGCCTTCCTTTCTTCCAGCAAAACACCTCATGGAAATAGCGCTGGTCCTAGCTGTAGCTCTGCTATGAATAGAAGAAACTTCATTGCAATTAAAGTACATTTATTCTAGTCCATGAACCTTTCCTAAAGAACTTGCAGCATAAAACTGGAGGTAGAAACAGCAAGATGACGGGGCCGCTAATTAAGGTCTTCAGATGGGTCCATTTCTTTAGGTGATTCAGATTTCTTAGCCTGGTGTCACTCATGCAGTGGAAGGAAGGTTTTAGGAAGGAATGAGGCTAGAGAGGTGAAATGGTGTACTCCATGTAGTGAAACAGCACGGAACAGTGTTTGGAAAAAAGGTTGGAGAATAATCCAGACAAGCCCCAGTTATCACTTCCTAACTCTTATCTACTTAGAAAAGGTAAGTTTGTTAGAAATTTTATCGGAGTAGGGAATTCAAAGACAAACTTTTCAGTGAGTGGCTTGAAAGAACGCAAGCTACTATGTGATGTAAAGAACAAAAATGAACAGACAATTAATCTTTGAAATAACCACCTTCCACAGGAACACCCATATTGACAAAAAGACTTATAATTTAGGTACAATATAGAGGATAAATTCTTATTCAGAAGCAAGAGAATGTTAATCTATTGCTATTTCTAAATGTATTATGAAATAGCTTCAAAGTAAGAAAGAACTTTTAGAAGATTTTAAGTCCGAGATCCTCAAGGCAGCAAGGAAGGTGTGCAGTAAGCTGACCACCCTGGACTTTGGGAGAGCAGACTTTGGCCTCTTGAAGAATCTGCTTGGTATGGTGCCATGGGATGAAGCACTGGAGGGAAGAGGGGCCCAAGAAAGTTGGTTAGTATTCAAGGACCACCTCCTCCAAGCTCAGGAGCGATGCATCCCTACAAAGAGGAAGGCAGGCAGAAAAGCCAGGAGGCCTGCATGGATGAACAAGGAGCTCCTGGACATGCTCAAAAGGAAAAAGGAGGCCTATAGGGAGTGGAAACAGGGGCGCATAGCCTGGGAAGAATACAGAGGAATCGTTCAAGCAGCCAGGCATCGGGTTAGACAAGCTAAAGCCCAGATAGAACTAAATCTGGCCAGGGACATTAAGACAAACAAAAAATCCTTCTTTAAGTTTGTCAGTGAGAAAAGAAAGACTAGGGAAAACGTGGACCCTCTCCAGAAGGAAACGCAAGAACTGGTTATCCGGAACAGAGACAGAGCTGAGGTACTCAATGGCTTTTTTGCCCCAGTCGTCACTGGCAAGGACTGCAGCCGCACTGCCCATGATGCAGAATGCAAAGGTGAGGACTGGGAAAATGAAGAACCGCCCACAGTAGGTGAAGATCAAGTGCGAGACCACCTGAGGAACCTGAAGGTGCACAAGTCCATGGAAACATAACCCCTATTTTCAAGAAGGGAAAGAAGGAAGACCCAGGGAACTACAGGCCAGTCATTGTCACCTCTGTGCCTGGCAAGATCATGGAGCAGATCCTCCTGGAAACTCTGCTGAGGCACATAGAAAACAAGGAGGTGATTGGTGACAGCCAGCATGGCTTCACCAAGGGCAAGCCATGCCTGACAAATTTGGTGGCCTTCTACGAAGGGGTTACAGCGGCTATAGACCATCCCACACAATATCCTGGTTTCTAAATTGAAGAGACATGGATTCGACAAATGGACCACTCGGTGGATAAAGAACTGGCTGGACAGTCGCACTCAAAGAGTTGCGGTCAACAGCTCGATGTCCAAGCGGAGAGCAGTCACGAGTGGCATTCCTCAGGGGTTGGTACTGGGACCTGTACTATTCAACATCTTTGTCGGCAACATGGACAGTGGGGTCGAGTGCACTCTCAGCAAGTTTGATGATGATACCAAGCTGTTTGGCGAGGTAGACAGGCTGGAGGGGAGGGATGCCATCCAGAGGGACCTGGACAGGCTGGAAAGGGGGCCCAAGCCAACCTCATGCAGTTCAACAAGGCCAAGTGCAAGGTCCTACTTCTGGGTCAGGGCAATCCCAAGCACAAATACAGGATCAGCAAGGAATGGCTGGAAAGCAGCCCTGGGGAGAAGGACCTGGGTGTGCTGATTGACAAGCTCAACATAAGCCAGCTATATGCAATCGCAGCCCAGAAGACCAACCATATCCTGGGCTGCATCAGAAGAAGTGTGGCCAGCAGGACAAGGGAGGTGATTCTGCCCCTCTACTCCACTCTCCTGAGATCCCACCTGGAGTACTGCATCCAGCTCTGAAGTCCCCAACATAAGGAGGACATGCACCTGCTGTAGCGTGTCCAGAGGAGAGCCATGAGGATGATTCGAGGGCTGGAGCACCTCTCCTGTGAGGAGAGGCTGAAAGAGTTGGGGCTGTTCAGCCTGGAGAAGAGAAGGCTCCAGGGAGATCTTATTGCGGCCTTCCAGTACCTAAAGGGGGCCTACAGGAGAGCTGAGGCAGGACTTTTTACTAGGGCATGTAGTGATAGGATGAAGGGGAATGGCTTTAAACTGGAAGAGGACGGGTTTAGACTAAACATTAGGAAGGTTTTCACTATGAGGGTGGTAAGGCACTGGAACAGGTTGCCCAGAGAGGTTGTGGCTGCCCCATCCCTGGAGGTGTTCAAGGCCAGGCTGGACGTGGCCTTGGGCAACCTGGTCTAGTCAGAGGTGTCCCTGTCTATGGCAGGGGGGTTGGAACTCGATGATCTTCAAGGTCCTTTCCAACATAAACCATTCTATGATTCTATGATTTCATTAATACACAGCAGCTGCTACTAATATCAGATTCCCCGTGCTTTATAACTGCATAAATGTTTTCAAAACAATACTCTGAAGCCAATTATAGGTTAAGTGACCATCATAATTCTGGATTATAATAAACTTTAGAAAGAGTTTTGTTGCATACATGTTGCTCTTTTGTTCAAATATTAATGATTCAAAGACTTGAATAGCATATGTGGACAAATTATACATACATTCACTAATTTTTTAGAAATCTTATCTTGATTTTTCTGAGGCCTGTATTTCTCTGCCTAAGATGACAATGTGGCACATACTGTTTCAAATGCAGATATTCTGCTTCTTCTACAAAATAAATGGAAAACAGACATTAATAAAAGAGACCTCGGACTAAGATTTCATGCCTCTGAAATTTTCATGTGGGAAAACCATCATTGCTGCCATCCTGCATCTAATTTGATATACTTTGCAGATTAAACACAATGGAATTTGCAAGTACGCATATTTACATGTAGGGGACAGTAGATAACATCGTTAACTCATTAGAACTAATATAATAGAAGTGGAAACATGGCACTTCCCTGTACAGTGGATCCGTACAGATCTCTAACAAAGCCCCAGCTAATTCTTCTGTTACATTTCTTCCTGGTCCATACACGGATAGTGCAATGTACTCATTTCTAGTCAGCAAATTTTAGGTCAATTTTGAAAGAAAAATTTCACAGTTAATTTGGAGTGGGAAGTCGGAGTATACCAGAAAGAGCAGTGAGCCTTTCCTGGGCAACAGCAGCAGGCGGACAGCAATGGGAATGAGATAGAATATTGAGAAATCATAAATGAGAGGTTTGGACAAAGGCAAAGAATAACGTGGGGAGTTAAAAGGGACAGACACAGGGCTTACAGCCAGCAGGACCACATCACCTACCTGGAATACTTTTGCCAAATTGTCAAAGAGGGCTTGACCGGCGCTGACTTTATGCTTGACTCCCCGGACTGTGCCGTTTTTGCTGAGGATGTTGACTCGCTTTGTACCAAACCCCCTCTCTTTAGTGGCTCTGACTAAGATGAGCAAGTCGTCCTGCTCGTTCTCGTTTTCGTCGCACTCAGACCCTATGTGTCCATTCTGCTGCCCGTCCACTTCGCTCAGCCGGCTGGTTTGGTCGGTCTCCGAGCTGCTGGCATACTCGGAGTCCAGAGAGTCGGCAGCCTCCCCATCGGCATAGACCTCCTTCAGCACCCTCCCGCTGTGCGAGGACGCGACGCGGAATCGAACCTTCCTCGACAGCCTCTCACTCTCCACCTTCATCTCACTTTTAAACATCGCCTCTTCCATTGACATAAGCAGTTTGCATTGTTCCAGCGTGGTGCCCATCGCATTTGCCAGTTTGTCACACTTAACAACAATATCAGCGCTGTTTTCTGTTGACAGGGGTTCTCATATTAAACTAAAGAGGGTTCCCAAGAAGCTACACTGCCACTCTGCTATTAATAATGGATGCATTTGTGCTATGGTTACCTTTAAACTAAAACCTGTAAAACGACCTCGTCAATTAAATATTAAAAAGCCATTGTGTACTTTTTAGCACCAAGGAAGAAAGCAAGAAAGGGAGAAATTATATTCCTTGATTAAAAGAAAAATTGAAACCCACACATGATAAGCTCAATAACAGAAATTACATGACTTTATATGAATGCAGTTTTTGTTTGCCAAGAAGGGCAAAGAGGAAGAGTTTTTCACAAGATCTGCAGTGTCAAAACTGTTTATATACATTATACCTGAGGGGAAAATTGCAAAATTCAGCACGGGAGTCAATGACGGGTACATTTCTTTCACCAAAACACTTAATTCCCCTACCAGTCAGACCTCATTCACCAAAGTTTGCTTTTTATATAAGCTTACAGAGGTGCTCTGACTTGGCGTTTTGTGATGCTGGTCTTTTCACAGACTGGCAGAGCAGTGGAGAAGCAATTAGTCACAATTTGTTGCACAGAGTAACACAGTGTTATTAAATAAAACCGAGCCGCAGCTATAGTACCACACGGTAACCACAGCTTCTGTTCAGTTTTGTCAATTATTCAAGGGTCGGGGCCAAGGGAATCCGAACAAAGGAATAGGAGAAAGCTAATTAACTGGGGCAAGGATCAAACAAAGAAAAGTAGGGTAATGTGGGTTCAACCACAGGGGAAGCAAATTCCTCTATCCCAACAAATCACAAGCAGAGGTTGGCGCAGTGTTGGGCACCCATCTCCAGACCTAAAAATAACAAACCCACACTTGAGGCTTCTGGCTATGTCTACTCAATACCACATAGTAGCGCCTTAGACCCCCCAAGCTGGTTCTGAGTTTCCATGATAATCCCTACTCGCAGTGCTGTTTCTGCATTTTCTCCATTTGAAATAAAATGCAAAGCATTCCTCAGAGCGCTATCGAGAACTCCATCCCCTTCACACTTTCCTGGCAAACTCTTTCTCTCCAGGCTCATGAATACTGAATTGCTTCCTGAAGCCTGTGACCCCCGACAGCTGTAGGCATGAAACGAGTCCCCCGATGCTCAGCCAGCCCAGAATGGTAACGCCTGTGGTCATGAGCAGCTGCAGAGCTTCAAGCATCTGAGGAGGCTTTCTGGCCAAGATTTTGGAAATGCAGGTTCAAATCTTTCAGCAATTAGGTGGGGGTTGTTGTCACTTTCTTTTGAACAAGAGGCATGAAAATACTGCTCTTCAGCCCCAATAAAATCACATTTTTTATGACTAAACTCTAAAATTACTTATTTTCCATCTACAAAATAGAAACACAAATGATTAGTGGCATTTCATAGTGTTCGTGGTTGCCACACTTGTTTCTAAAATGAGGTGATTCACTCTGTTATCAACTGCTATTATTCACACAGAAAAAAAATCAGGTAAAAATAATGTTACAAGAGTTAAAATGTATTGCTACTCATCTTTCAGAGAAGAAAAACAGTTTGTATCAAAGTGCGTACTAATATTGAATACAACTATAAGCACCCTGTGAAATTCATTTGTGGGAGGGGGGGAATCCCACTGTAATATAGCTCTTTGGCTGCACGAGTTTTGACAATAAATACGGTTCATTGTTACTAAAAACTGATTACTGATTTAAAAACCTGCAGCAATGAACCTTTTTAATATTCTTTATTTTTTAATTCAATAATAAAACCCAAATGCTTTGCAATCAATTGCCACAGATTAAGAAATCTGAGCTTCTATAACAGAAATATTTTGCACAACACTTTTATTTTTATCTCCTCCGATTGATGCTGTATATTCTTTAACACAGAAACCATTTTACTCCTGTTGCAGGCAATGGGAAAGTTTATATTGTCTGTTGTGCAAAGGATTTGATGCTAGCCGAGTTATTCAAAAATTTAATGTAGCACTGAATAAATGCAGAATTAACCACTACCACATTTTAAAAACACTCCAAATACTGTTAGCATCTTGTTAGTAGGAAATTAGCTCATCGTTTAGTTTCATGGCAATTCCATTATTCATTGGGAAATATTTTTATGCCTGGTTGTGAGAAATGAGAAATGGTATGCACAGTTTTCTTTGCAGAAAATTAGCTAAGCACAGTGGAGAGTGCCCCTTGACAGAGGCGTTTACACACATAAGATTTCATCTTGATGTTCCAGCTGTGGGCCTTCTCTGAGCACACACGACTTTGGTGGTAAGTGCATGTTGCCAGCAGGAAACAGATAACAGACTCTAAACCGCTTGCATTCATGTCATAAGACATTTGAGAGTTCAAAGACCTGAAACACACATATTTGTACCATCTCTGGGTTCATGTTCTCCACAAAGGCAGAAAGGATGGGACTTGACTAAGCCATCTCTGTCCCTCCTGTAGAATAAAATTCCTAGTAAATGCTGGCACTAACTCCACATACCCAGTTTGATGCTGCACCCTGCCAGCCATTATATTTCTGTTTATCATTTTCTAGGTTCTCTAGACAAACTTCTCTTCATTCAAAGGGTTATTTCATTTAATGAGCGGTATCCATTAAAAGCTAATGTGGCGGGGCTTTGCAGTAATGAGATATTTCTTAACCATAATTATGGTTCTTTCTGAATCATTTGGCTATTGTTAGTTTTTGTTTCTGCTTAGTTTGGTCCTAATGTTCTGTCATTGATTAATTTGAGGTCACGAGGTCCAGCAAGCACAAAATTGAAGCACGCAGAGAAAAAAGTTGTCACTATGGAGATTCCTCCTGAATAGAGAAGCACCCTGTAAAAAAAAAAGAAAAACACCTGGAAAGAAGATATTACACCCATTGCCTCTTCCTTGACTCCGTTCCATCTCACAAGGAACTGAACCAACCCATTACCTTGATGTTGCTGCTAAATAATGTGGTTTCCAGTAAATTCCTCACATTTTATCACGTTCAAATTCATCACTCACTTGAAAGGAACAAAGATGATGATGATGCTTCAGCTAGTTGTTGAGTTCTGATGCTTCTTCTTGACGCAGAGTCAAGATAACAGTAGCGGATGAAGCCCAGGGGATAGACACTGTACAACGCAGCCTGAAAAACACCCGCTCTGAGATAGGCATCTGAGAATCTTCCACACTCCATGCAGGAAGGTGCCTGCAGAGGGTGGTTCATCACATCTTTCTTCCATGACAGAGAAAGCAGAGAAAGTGCAACTAGTAAGCTTAGTCTGAATACTTACTTTTTAGATGACCAAAATTAGGTCAGGTGAGCCAAACTCTTTAATACTTTTAAGATGAAATCTCTGAACTAAGCTAAAGGAGCAACCACAGTATGCCAAGCGAGACCCTTATAACTGTATCCAGAAGGAAAAAAAGAGCAGAAGAGAATAGAAGGAAACTCTAGTCTCATTTACAACCCTGACATAATTTCTTTAATATGTAGGTGACATCTAGCTAGCAGAGTTCATTATACGTGTATACATATATATACTTCAAAAATCACAACTTAATAACATTCAACTGTAGCAAAATGCTTAAAGAGTATCTAGCCATGTGTGTTAAGCAGCAGAGATTGTCTGCATTTTGCTGAAGAAATGTAGAGTGTACTATTTGGAACCACTGGAAAAATGGACCTCATGCCATTCCCATTTATAAGAGAATAAAAAGGCAAGGTATAAAGACCTTTTAGAATTGGTAGCATCAAAATAGCAGCGAAATGAAACCCAAATGATGAAAATGAGATTTTTGGAAGAAAACAGATATCCAAAAAAGACATAAACTGGGTTGAAATCAGCAACTGCCTTCTTCATTTCTGACCATATCATCATATTCATACAGCAGTTTACCCTCTGCCAAAGCGTTATACTCTCTGTTTTGATGCACAGTGTAAGTGGAGCCATTCTGTCTTATGTATTTGCAGGTTACTAAGTATATATAGCAAATCTGTAGGCTGACTTGATACCATTCACACTGGTGTCATTCATCATTAGACAGATGGCATGAATTCACGGTGACTTGTCTTGTGATACTAATTTTTCTTCACTCTACAAAGTCTCTTTGCAGCTGCCTCTAAGTTTATTATGCTGGTAGTAATCAGAAGCATATTCTCTAATCTCTAATTGTTAATGCACAATTAACAGAGCATTCATCAGGACCCAGGTATTTGAGAGCCCTAGAGTTCCCATCTGTTGTTGGTAAGTGGGTATTTTGGTTTGTAAAAGCACATGTGGACAGATAAGTTGTTTATTCTGTTGCAAGTAAATAAAGTTTGTGAACAACATGCTCTATGCTTTAGAGATTACAAGAACAGGTGATTTGAACAGTGAATGCTCAACAAGTTTCTAGCTGAGACAGATTTAGTGCATTTCCCACTTGCTCAGAGAAGGAATATTCCCATTTGCTAAGCTGACTAAACGTCTGTCTACTTTCCTGCAGGTCCAGAATAACATTTGAACTGCAGCAAAGTTCAGGAGGACACACAGAGCATGTTCGGGTACCCACCAGGGAACTCTTGCATCTGGCAGTCGTTTGTCAGGCGTAGCAGCTGCTAAACAGAAAACTACTGATGAGAACAGACCGAGCACACTGTTTCTATTATAATGGCTAATTATTCACATGACGAGTGCTTTACACTGCCATTTCATTTTATTTGTAGATTTCATTTAACTTCTGCAAAACAACCGTCAGGCAGAATGGCAGGGCTTCTGCGTCTATATTTCTGTTAACATTAGTGAGTTGGGTGTGTTGATTCTTCAATTTATATAATGAATGAGTTAAATGAATGAGGACATCAACACATGCATCTAGGCCGTGCATGCAAGTGCACAAGGAGGTAAGAGGACATATGGGATCTTCCTGCTGCCCTTTTTGCCAGGGGTAGCAGAAAGCCTCCATTTCCAAACTCTTTAGGGAGAAATGCCCTATATTGCATCTGGAAAGGTAGGCAACGGCTATCTTTAACTTGAAATCCACAGCCTTTTTCTTGAAAATGGGCAATATTAGCTAAATAACATTTAAAACAAATTCTATCAAACTTTTGTCATCTTTTGACTCATAAATACATATATTCATATGTATGCCAGAAGCAAAATCCTTATAGCCGTTTTTATAAGGTAGGTACATTAGGCCTACATGCTGTTTTCAATATTTTCATCAAATTCCAACTAGATCATTGAATTGTTAAATTTTGGACATGGTGGTCTTCCCCTCACATTGCGATGTTCTATTAAACAGTTGCTAAGTCCTACTGCTGAGCTGTCAGCATTTCCTTAGCCTTAGATAAACACATCTCTTAAATGTTCTTGGAGACAAGAAAGATTTAATTACATAGTTTTACTAGAATTACTCTGAGAATCTTATGAAGAAATGAAAAGGATTTATAAATAGTGTGAGTAGGCTTATGTTTTTAAAATTTTATTCTTAGATTATGAAAATGTTTTTCAGGTAGGTTTGTATCCAACCTGGGTTTTTTGGATGTGTAATATTTATTTTGGGACTTTACCTCTGAGGGAATCAATGCCAACAACATGGCAGTTGTGTTTTTTTAATCAGATTTATTCTTCTGTGGGTGTATGTACAAGTTACTGCTTGCAGACTGTATGGAAATTCTGCCGCTGAACATGCAAATTTCTACCAAAACCCTATATCTGATTTGAAGCACAGATCTTGCGTGCCTCTCTCAAACTTACCACTATGTAGTAGTTTTGACATATATTTCTGAGCTAAAAATATGACTACTAGAGACTTAGAATATTGTCTTGCATCTCTGGCTTGCACAGGAGAAAATCACATTCAGTGTTTTCTTCCTATCATTTTTTTTTCTCCTTAGAAAACTGCATCATTATTGTGACTGTAGACAGTAGATACTCTAGAGATAATAACGTATAATAATGCAGCTTAGCTTTCACTTCACATGCGGGAATAAGAGTGATGAAAATAAGATAAAGGACTTTCATTTAGTTCCATTATGACTAGCTAATGTTACCACTAGTATTCTTTCTGTGGGTTTCTTTTGTTCAGAACTGGATAAATCTTTATATGCTGTTTGTTCATCATGTCTTCAGATGATTGCTGAGAAAAAAAAGACTCCAAAATCTTGTGAAGTTGGGTTTTTTTCCAGCTGCTGTTCATGTATGTAACAGCAGACGGACTCCTGTATAAGGAAGATGATCTGCATACGCAGTGATTTCCCATATGGCCACTAGCTGATAAGAAAAGTCATCCAATACCTGGATTGCTGTGCTATTTTTAATTTAAGACAGGGTGGGTATCAGTTTTGGCGAAGGAAATATTTATGTATATACAAATGTATTAAATCCTAGACGGAAAGGAAAGGATCGCACTTCATACAGCCTTCAGGACAACTGAAACCTATCAACTTTGCCTTGTGTGCTCCTGAGGAGAGTTCAATAGCCATGGTTTCCTAAAGGTAAATCTTTACGAGACCTAGAGGCAGAAGGAGCATCCATGGGCACAGAAGTGATGAGACCAGTTTGACTTTTCCACATGACAGTAACCCATAACCAAGTCTAGAGGCGAACAAAGACCAGGCAGAGGGCAAAGGATTAGGGTATTGGTCTGCTTAATGGCTGAGCTAACTGAAGAGGGATGAATCATTAAGTCATTTAGGCTCTGTGGATCCCAGCCACCAAACTGGGAATCACCTCACCCATTCTGGTCCAGGCTCACCCTTAGGATGATCAGGAAAATAATGTCAGCAAATACTTGTCTGGGCCAGCTCATGAATCCACGCTCACGTTGGATGAAACCTCTGGCCTTCTACCAGCAGAAATTCAGAGCTGAAGTAGTGCAAATGGCGGAGCCTGGACTGGCGATTCACCCATCGGCACAGGGATGTGAGGTACTGTCAGAGCCAGTCTCTGGGTGAGGCTGGCACACAGCAGCCCCGGGCAGGTTCAGAGGGGGCCAGAGAGGCACTCCAACACAGGAGAAAGGCCTTCCTTTTCTGTTTGCTTAGAGAAAAAAGTGTACTTTTTGATCTATAGAGGGAGGAAAAGCTTTGGAGGACAGATTATGCTTTCTTCTTTTAGCACTGATTGCTTCAAAATCATTGGGAACAAGTGCTGCAGTGCTGTCCAGCTTTTTCCCCACACTTCAGTGTGCTGTTGTTATCATAAATTCAGTTATTCACAACTCTCATTTGGTGTCACTTCCCTGGGCCATTCATTTGCTATTTAAAAAAAGAGATGCCAAACGTTGTCCAAAAGGATATGCACATACCATAACACTGGGGAAAAAAAAAAAAGAAAAATAAGTTGCCGCCTTCTTTAGCTACCCTTAATCTCTTTAGGCTGGGAAACACTGACTTGCCAGCTGAGTACCCAGCACTCTGATATTTGAACACTGTTTAATAGGTTGGTTTGTACATTGTACTGAATCATATGTCACCAGTTGCATATTCTTTTGTTATTATTATTTCAGTTTTATTGCATTCCTCAGGAAACCAAAGGCAGCAAAATGAGTATAGGCTCCATACACTATTCTAATCTTGTTTTCTCTTCATTTCAGCTTGGATTTTGAGCACTTAGACTGAGCTAATTCAATTTACGGGCTCATTAACCAGGCTGCAAATGAAAGGGGAAGACAGTGTGTCTCCACAGGAATCCTCAATGTCAGAGCCGTCCCTGGGTTTTAAAACCTCAGGAGCTCCTGGTGCAGCGTTGGTCTGCTTTTTCATACCTGTGATCCAAAACAGGATCATGGAATGATCAAATAGTTTGGGTTGGAAGGGACCTTTAAAGGTCATCTAGTCCAACCTCCCCAGCAATGAGCAGGGACATCTTGAACTAGATCAGGTTGCTCAGAGCCCCATAAAGAAAGTGGCAAAGAAACTGACAGGAATATTGTAATGTTTTTTTCTCCAGTAAATATGAAATTGCATGTGAACTACTCTCTAGGCTTCCTGGTCACATCTTTACAAATAATGACTGACTTGCCAACAGGCTCTCATGCTAAATCACATTTTTTCCTGATTCATCATAAAGCTGTTGCAAAACAAAAGTATTGCTTTCTCTCTCTGTATCTCTTTCTTTCTAGCTTTTCAGAGCTTTTCAGTGCACCCAGCCCCATAATGTTATTACTGACCCCCTGGTAGCTCCACCTTTTAGTTATAAGATTCTTCCCATGAATGCGAAATTCCTTAATTTATAAAATATTGTTCCTGGTCAGAATATCTTTTGGAGGGAAGCCAGAATACCTTTTGGAGGGGCTTTTTGGTTTGTATTGATTTGGTTTGGTTTGATTAGCTTTACTGTAACTGTTTGATTCCTATTTCTTATTTCTTTGCTCCCTGGAGCTGAGGAGACTGCTGAATTACATCAGCTCCCACAGGATGCAGCCTTCAGCTGTATAAAAATGACTATTTCCTCTGTGGCGCGTATTCATCAGAGGCAAATTCAAATGCACACTCTCGTTTTATTAGATTCTTACATTTGAAATATGTATTCACAAAGGCAAGATTTCAAACCTAATCTTTGGCGAGGTTCCGTGGCAGTCCTAATGCTAAGTGAGCTCAGCAGGAGCTCAGAGCTCCCCATCACCCCCCATCAATGATGCTGAGCCCAAGATATTGACTGAGCTGCAGCATATTTAATTTAAAAGTTTACCCTTAGTCTCCAGTTAATAACACACACATGCACTCTCTTCTTTCAAGAAAAACCCTTTCACAAGCAGTGGCCTTTACGCCTGGCAGCTAAATGCCTGATGACTAAATGTCACCTCTTTGAACGCAAAAGCTATTTCATTGTCCAGAACTGTTCCTGGAACAGAGCAGCATAACGATTCCTGATAAAATAGGCACCTGGGATGTCTGATACTGCCGTGAATTTTCATAGACAGGCACTGTCACTAGAATCCCATTTTATTGTGGTCTCCAAAGACTTGCATTTATTTGACTCAAAATCTCTCTTCTGCCATTCTACTGGCACTTCTGTTCCAGGACAAATAATTTGTGAGGTTTCCCTCACAAATTATTCTGCATCTTACATCTTCTGGCGCAGATTCTGATCTTTTCTGCAGCAGGCTTTGTTTGCTTTCAGCAACAAAACCCCAGATGAAAGCTAAATCAGCTGGGCAAGTGAAGATTCCTTTTAAATGAGTGAAGCATTTTGGTGGTTTAGCTCTAGCACAGATGTCAGATTATTTAAGGATGCCCCAGCAACTGACCCAAATAAACCTTAGTCACCAATGATATTTCCAAAATGTTCAAAAATCATGACTCAGGCCCCCCAAAATAATATTGCACTATTTTAAAATGTGTATATTTCTTTCTCTTTGATCTTGATCCTGTTATTGCACCCCTTTGATATGTTCAAACCTTTCCCCACAACAGCATGGAAAGCAATCTCTTTTTTCATGGAAGCTGAGATTTTCATGCAATCCTTTTATTTCAGTAGTTGTGCATTTGCCCAGTACCATGTGCAGTCAGGACACGTTTGTCACTCTGTTGCTGAAGATCTCCAGTTATCGTGACACTCACAGCAAAATTGCAAGGACTGCTAAATATAGTCTCTTAGGGTGAGGTGCAACAAGGGGCATACAGCACCCTGCATCTCTCTTGAACATCCTCGGTACAGTCTGTTGTGTAAGCTGCAAGCTAGTAGAAGATGTAGTCACAAAGCCACACGTGAAAAGTTATTGTCTTCAGTGAGAAGAGACCCCCAAACCTGGCATCTGCTAAGCCATCAACCGCCTGCTTACATGGATTTCCACCAGCAGTTCTTACTGGATCCCTATTAGTGCAGTGTGTAAGCACCTAATTGTTTTGTGGAATACCGTCACAAGGAGGTGCGAAAGTGTCCACCAGTCATCCACGTTGCTTAACCCAGGAACAGCTGGGAAGCAAGTCATCACCCCTTGCTGTGGGAGGACTTGCAGTCTGGAATGACCTCAGAGGTGAACTTCTTTACAGATGTTGGATACAGCACTGTCTATAATTCACATGGCTCTAATCATCCTATCTGAAATTTTAGTGATAGCATTTTGATATTTTGTTACAGACCAGGTCAACAGAGACCTTCTTTAGAGGTATGTCCGTGTTGCCTGCTACAAGGACAGACTGCATTTATGAAGGTTGGTGTAAACACAATATGGATGCCAGCAGCTTATGGCAGGAGCACTCTGACCTTCAAAGTAATCATATATGCTATGCAATTACCCAGACCCTCAATCATAATTGGGCACTTTACTCCTACTGGACAGACCCAAGCCTCATGATAGGAACTGAGCAGCTCAAAGACAGACTACACAGCAAGTGTGCTCACATACACCGCTCACCTCAACTGGCCCACTCTTAGCACTCAAATGGCTGTCCCAGTCTTTCTTGATGAAGAAAATTGAACTCCACACCACCTGACAAATTTTACTCTTGTTGTTTCTATCCTTCTTTCCTTTAAAAACATCAGAAGCACACGGTAAGCCACAAGGTTAAAGCCGCACTGAGCCAAGAAAGGGTCAAGTGGTAAAGTGAGGGCTTTTTCTCCTCGGGCAGCTGGACAGTGGAGGGCACCACAGGGTGCAGCAGGGAACAGAGTTATCATTCAAATGAGCAAATCAGATAACATTCATGTCAGGAACGCTAAGGGCAGAGGTTTTTGGCTTTGGAAACTCAGCTACAGCTTTAACACTGTATTCACTTAGAGTTAACATTAAAAAATTGCTTTAAAAAAAACATTAATTTGTTGAATTTGGAGCAAAAATGAAGAAATCCTCACAGAATACCTTTTCATGTTTTTACAAGCTCTGTATTACCATTAGTTGTCCATGTAATACAGATTGATTATTTTTACAAGACCCAAGGGTGTCAATTTTCATGTAGGAGACACCCACAACTACACAGAGAATACTTTAAGCAAACACTGTAGCTGGAAAAAAAAAAATTGAAGTTTTTAGACATTTGATTATTTATATTTCTGTTCCTTAGGTCATTACTTATGTAATATGGTTCATAGGTCTGAAAAAGTGTTCATTGTGGCATAAAAGTAGGTGTATAGTGTGATGATATACCTTACAAGAATATCATGATTGTATTACTGAAAATACATATGTACTGTAAAAATACTGCTTCTTATTGATAAATACTGGAACAAACATGAAGTTTAAGTCCCATTTTTGGTAGTCTGTGACTACAGCTGGGGTAGGCATACACACATGCACACTCACTGGAGTGAAATGCTTAGATGTGTCTTGTTATGTTCGTTCTTGAAAGAAAATGAAAATTGTTTCTTCTGTGCCAGTGCATTTCATAAGGCTGCAGTAGCCCACATATATAAGCCGACCGATTTCAAGAGCTGGCAGGTTTCCTTTGTGCACAGTAATTGTATTTGGGGTCATCAGCTAGAGTCAGGAGAGTCTCACTTTACCTCAGAGTAAATTAAAAATGCTGGTGATCTTTCTTTTTCAAAAAACACATATTGATGAGTTTCATGTGTATATCACAACTTCTTCAGCATTTGTCATTCAATTTGACAAACTATTCTGTATATGTTAGTGTTCCTGTACAGTGCCATACTTGCTGTCTTTGCACCTTTCTGTCTCTGTCCATACTTCTCCCAACTTGAAACATTTTCCTCTAACTTTCAGGCACCATTAACTAGAAAATAAAGCAGAGTGAGAAAGAGATTCATTTGCATAATAATTTCCTTTAGTTTCATATGTAATGATTACATTAGGAGCAAATATTTTGTTATGAACAATTTTCTGAAAGCCTTTTAATCAAATTCAAAATTCATGGCAAATAGAGTAATCATATCAGAAATGTTTGCATATCGAGCCAAGATTCCACAGCCCTGGTTTTTATTCTCTCTGGTCCCCTGCTCAGTCTGCTTCCCCCACCCCTCAGCCTCGACACTTGGCCTGCCTTCTATGTCTGACCTCCTTCTTGGAGCCTTCCTTGGAGGAGATTAATCTCTACACTACTTTTTACAGTAATATAAAATTATTATTTAGAATGTCTAGCTTGTAAACTTTCAGCAATATAAGTATTTGTGTTCAGTAAAGTCCCGGTTTATTAGCTATATACAAGAAATACATAGTTCCTCTGACTGAAACAAGACAGATTACAGCCAAGTCATTTCCCAACAAATTATCAAGCCATGCAATCTGCTGTTTCATGATCAATAGATGGTGTAATGCAAGAAGTGATTTCATACCTCTCTGGCTCCTGTAATGAAATAATTTTATTATACCAGAATTATATGTATTATCCTCAAACTAACTGTACAGCCGAATGTGTTATCTCGGGAAACATACATATTCTTAAAGCAAACTGGCTGATGCTTTAACAGTGTGGGGGTTTTTTCAACAAGTTGACTTGAGAAAGCAATCGGTCTTCAGCATTTCTAAGCAGCTAGTACTTTAAGGGAAAGACTGTAGTATTTCATTTGATCTGGGCATTTCAATTATTTCCTTCACTGGAATCAAGAAAAAAAAATGAAAATTTATGCAGGAATAAGAAATTAAAAGATCTTTTCAAATTGAGCTTGAACTGAGGCAATGACTGCAAATCCCATTGATTAAACTAATTTCTTGTTTAAGTATTTAAATAATCTGACAAGGCAGACAGCCATTTTTGTACCTTAGGTCCAACACTGCAAAGTAAGAGTTGATATTTACATCTTTGCCTGTTTAAGTATGTTTTCCTTTGGACATTGTTGCTTCACGGGTCTAACTCACACCCTCTAACCTACAGGCTTGAAATATTACTGATGTAAGAGACTACAGTGATTAAGCATTTACTGATTAAGCAATACACTACTAAGAAAGCAATTGCCTAATAATATAATTAAATAATAAGCATATCACTATTGCTGATTTAGTTATATCATTTTGCATAATTATTGCATACAATTATAAAGCTATTATCACTCAAGTATTATGAAACACACACCACCAGTATTGAATTACAGCTCTATCACCCTTTCCTCCCCCCACCACTTAGTACTTGGCTGCAAGTCCATCTATCTGTCTTTACCGTACCCCACACCAAGTCTCTCAGACATAGAACTGGTGGAAAGTCCAGTGGGCTGTCTAAGAGAGCTCCCTCCAGTGCCTCAGAAGATGGGCCAGCATCCCAGTCCACAGGTCAGTTTCATTAGTGTTTGTAGACATCTATGCTCCTAGCATCAGGAGATTCACCCCCTCCTGTGTTCCTTACCTGATTTTATACCTTATTCTCAATTTTCTCTATTGCCAGAGCCACTGTTTTGCCATTCTTGCGCCTCCTTTCCCCTGACCAAACTCTTCCTTATGGACCAGAGATGGACCTGATCCTCTGCTTGAAGCCACAGCAGTCTCCTCTTCACCTTAGAGTGTAGTAGACCTATTTTGTACTTGTAAGCCCTTAGATGGGGCAGGATCTTTCCTCTTGGTGCTAGAAGTCACTGGCTTCCATCCTTCCCCTTCTTACCACTAGGTGTAGACACTGCCTGCTTCTTTACTGCAGTTCGGGTCCAGGACTATTCAAACTGCTGCACCTCAGAGAAGATCCCACCTTCTCCAATGCTGCACAGCCTGCTCTCTTCCTTTTGTAACTCTTCCATTTGCTGGCACAGCTCCTCCAAGGTGACACAGCTCCCGCAGGACAGAAGGCTCTCTCTCCTGGCATCAGAGAGCCTGGAATTCGTAGGACTACATCTGCAATCTGAAGCGCAGTCTGTGGCCAAGCCTCTGCTGTAGCAGGGACAACTGCCCAGACAGGTCCTGGTGAAACTCCTCTAGCAACCACCACAACTAAGCACCAAGCTCTTATATAGCTTCTCCCAAACACCAGCTAAAAGGATGCTTGATCCTTCCTAACTGGTGGCAGCTGCAGGAAGGACTTCAGTCACTCTGGGTCAAAGGTAGCTGATCATGCTCGTTAGAAGTTGCTAGAGCTTCCTTGGGATCATACCCTTGTATCTCCCCTTACCTCATCCTTACCCAGCTGTAGCAGGCACCCTTAAGTTTCTCAGAGGTTTTCCTGGCATTCTCCAGTGATCCTGGACCTTGTCCCCAGAAGCTCCTGAAGCAGAACCCAGAGACTGACTTGCAAACTGCTGCATCTGTGGCTGCCTCTGTTAGCTGTGCTCATGAGAGTCCCTGCAACAAGAATCACTGAAACCCCACAGAGAAGCTTGAAAAACCCTGGAGCCCCACCAGCTTGGACCAGCAGAGAGACAAGCAAGCTCCATGAAGCTGTGTAGAAGGGAGCTATCAATTAGACAACCCCAAATACCAGGGAAAGCTCAAACAAGCTCGGTACAGGCAAGCTCTGAGTTTGGAGGGGAAACATTTGCAGTTCCGTTTTTTCGTGGCTGTTTTTCTAGACCAGCCACACTGCAAATCTGAATTTAATCTGAATGCAGGATAAACTAAATTAAAAGGCTGTTTCTTAGGGCAGTGCATTGGCAATCCTATGATACCGGTAACAGAAGTAGGGCACAAAAGCCCTTGCCCAAAGGCTGACCTACTTGTTGTACTGACCTGATGCTGCAGGTCATCTGGTTGTGGACTGATATTCAGGACAGCCAGAATTTCTGGACTATGGCATGCGTCTCTGTGAAATGCTATCCCAAAGACTTTTCTTTGTGGCCTCATATTTTGTTGTACCCCCTGATGGTAAAGTTACAGTTTGGCACTTCCTACATGTGCAGAACTGGAGTCCATCTATTTATTTGCCTCTTAGGCGGCATAATAGAAGATTTTGCAGACACCCAACTAACAAATTGACCACCAAAAGAGAAGAAAGAGAAAGCAGCCACATGATCAGGCACAGATCTACAAGAAAGCCTTCTCTCTAAGACTGAGTGGCCTCAACTTCACTGTCTTTAAGCTTTGCAATTTTTTTAAATCCCAATGATTGCACGTGCACTGCTATGTCAAGCATCCTATAGGTCAGGCTTTAAGTCTGTGTTAGGTTAAAGGTTGGACTTGGTGATCTTAAAGGCCTCTTCCAATCAAAATGATTCTATGATTCCATGGAAGTCCAAATAGATGTTCGCCTACGCTGCTGCACTGTAGGATGTCCCCAGGATCCACAAAGCGGTGAGTTTTTAGGCTAAAGGGAAATCATGGGTGTAGATGGTGCTTAAACTGTCTCTTACAGCCTACTTGCCCTGTGGTCAGGATCAGACATCTTTCTATCCAACATCTCCTTGGGATAAGCATGACAGATGATACAAAAATTGCTGGTGTAGTGCAGATGAAGCATTTGCAGTCAAGATGTCCAGCAGCAGAGCTTTCTTACATGCTTGTTTGCAGTTCATTCATTAGGATCTTTGCACAGATGGGAGAAAATTAAACAATAAAGTCTGAAGAATGTAAATATGCTCAGAGCAAACAGAAACCTGTGGAGACCTATAAAGGGAAATCACTACATTCTCAGCCTCCATTTTATCAATGTTGTGTTTACTATACAAACGTAGGAGAGGCAGAGGTGATGGGGCATTTGCTCAGGAATTATTCAGCACCATCTGGCATCTTGAGGTAATTAGTCTGCACTGTACCTCCTTTGGAAACCATAGCAACTCTACAATAACTTAATTGTGTTCTCTGATGATGGCATAATAAATAATAAGTGCCACGGCTGTAATATACTAATTAATGCATTCTCAACTGCCCAGCTGCTGTATACAAATGCACTGTCTATTATGGGTTTCTTGGTAAGAAGTGTTTGCAAAACAGAAAAAGAAAAGGATGCAAAAAGAGTATAATTTTGCATGACATCAATCCTGGATAAAATCAAGAAGAAGCTGGTACATGATTTACTTGATTAAGAATTGCAGGAATCTAACTAATGTTAGTCAACATGGTTTTATAGGAAATAGATTAGTTTTGTCAAACAAATCTAATTGCATTTTTAAGAGCATAAGTTGTTTTTTTTTTATTTAAAATAACTAAGCAGATGCAATCCACACAGCTCTGTAAGGTATCTGATGTATGGCAACATGACAAAATATGACTACAACTCAGTATTACACAGTATCAATACAGTGCATATTAAAAAGACTAAGAAATGGCTAACAAGTCGGGGTGGGACGGCAAACCTCAAAATCACAGTTCAACTCGGCAAAATGTAGGTTTTTACATCTAGAAACAATGAATACAGACTAAACAGCCAAAACAAATGAATCAGAAAAGTAGTGAATCTGTGAAATATCTCTGAGTAATACTAGATTCAGAAGTTCATCTAGATTGTTGGAAAACGAATATAAGCTAGTAGATTTGGTATTGATGAACCCAGTGTTAGCTTATGGTAATAAAGCTCGGGTGTATGCTTGCATGCAGTGCCGGCGAGAGTGAAAGAAATGATTCACGACTGGACAAAATACTCGAGCATAAAACTGTGGACATGCTGCAGCACTGGCCAGGATAGTAGCCAGCGTTTGTCAAGCTAGCAGTGGAAAGTCGTGCCGACGCAGCAGTGCAGTGAGAGACAAGGGTTGTTTGCTCCCTGTGTCATCTCCTCCTCCAGTGCTTCCAGAAGTTGTGCTAGTACTTCTGCACAAGGCTGTCCTACATCGTGAGCCAGCTTGCTCAAAACTAGCCCGGGGATCTCTAACCGGGCACAGCATCATGTTATTTAGACACGACAATGCTCTGCTGAGTTTCTGTCCAACTCCATTCAGATACCATGGAATATGAGAAACTGAAGCCAAATGTACATTAATGTCCTAAAATCAAATTGGATACCTTTTAGGAGTACCCACGGGACTGGGCTCTGTCCAGGAAGAAATATAATGGCTTGTGATACATAGAGTACGTTAAAAGAAATGACCCAAGGCCCTAACCAGGGAAGATGGTCCTACGGTTTAATAAAAATATACAGTCACTCCATTCCCAGTCTGTGATTGCCACCATTACACTGTCACACTGTGGAAAAACAGCAGTGTGATCATCCAGTCCTGGAACCGTACAAAATTTGTAAATACTGTGTTTTTGTTAAGCTTGAATTTAATTAGTCAGACATATTTTAAAATCAGATATTTGTCAGCTCCTGCAAAACCAGGATTCCTTAATAATGGCAAACTAAATTCTAAAATTTGTATGGGGAAAAAGTGAAATTTATCCAACACAACATTATTTAGTGAGAATTAAATAAGAGTGACATTGGCTTTAAGAATTCCAAGACAAATCTCTCCTTAGTGACAACTATATTAATTTTGTAAAACACTGGCACAAAACACCATGTTTATACTTCTCTTACCTTTTCCCCAGGCCTGTCGGTCATGGTAGTTTTGACCCACCTTTTTTTCCTAATGCAAATATGAGTGCGTTGTTTTCCCAGCTCCCTAAGAAGGCATGCGCATTATGAAATCCAGTGAGAGTAAATGCACTTGTATTCAAAATGGCAACTGAAATATTTTATAATCTTGTTATTACAGTGCCCAGTCCCATGCTAGCTTAGGCCTAAACCATGCCTCGATCCCCCACAGTAGACCTAGTACGCTTTTATGGCAGCATAAACGGTGAGTTATGAACAGCTGTAGAACAAAGATACTGAAGATACTATCAGAAACGGTAAAGAAAAATATTTGTGGTTCAAAAATGTAATGAGAGGTTAAAATATATTGATATACCACCCAAAAAAAAAAAAAATCCAAACATATACACAAGGCTTTCAGAAAGAGCAAATAATCACAAGACGATCAGCAATTATGCTTCTATCTGTCATGATTCATATTTGACTCATATGGTAAGTGAAATTAATTTGAGTCACTGGCATAAGTGCGAACACTTTTTCCTGTAGGAAGCTTAGAGTTGTTTTGACTCGTTATTAGCACCGTCCCAGATGAACATTCCCAAATCTCTGGGGAAAACCAAAAACCCACAATGCCTAATTCTGCAGAACTTATCCCCATTCAAGCTCACAGAAAGAACCAGGAAAGCGATCGAGCAATTTCTTCCCTTTCCCCGGCAGCCAACCCTTCCTTTCGATATCTGTCATAACATCTACTTATGTTGAATTTTGCCACTGCAGTGACAAAAAAAAAGGTCTTCTGAAGCTTTCCAAGGCTCTCCTTTCCCGTGTCGATGCAATACACGCGGTCTGCCACACGAGGGTATGCATCCCAGTAAATAAACACACCGAAGTGGCCACTCCATCATTTACACCTTTCCCCGACCAGTCTGCACTGGGTGGCACTACAGGCTTGGGGTATTTTCTGAGGGCGGCAATACCTCGCTCCCACCAGCTCTGTGTCAGCAGCAACATCTCAGCCAGAACTGGTGGGTTAAAAACAACTTTTCATCATTTACAAGATGACCACGATTATTTGACAGGCTCGGACAAAAATCTATACCTTTACATCTACTTGTGTGAAAAGAAGATGGTAGTGCAATAATTTCATGCAAGCAAGTCAATAGAATTTTGTTAAACTGATTTCTATATTTTCAAATACTGAAAAAGCTAGAGGGCTACCACTAGCTTCAGTTGAACCAGTTTCAGCCCAGAGCTGAGGAACAGGCTTCCCCGTACATGCTACAGAACTGCAGAACTGAAGCAGAATTCAATGATGTATGTATTTTTTTCCTAATTCCATGATATGAGCATACTTCATTGTTCATTTTCAGATCTACTGGGAGTTAAGCATAAAAATAACAGTAACTGTGTCTATGTAACGTGTGGAGTGGGAGGAAAAGGGGGACTTTGAAACAATTTCAGATTTAATAATGGTGTGCTATTCTAAGCACTGCTATTTTATACTGACTTCACAGAAAGTTCAAAATTGTTTAAATGCTTTTTGTCAGATGAGCAATGCTAACTGCACAGTCTCTCATGTTCTTTGCAGAAGGAGGGAAGGGGATTGCTCCATTCCCCTTCCTTTCCCCTTCTTTCCCAACCCCCTTCTTTCCTTCCTCCTTCCCCACACTTCTGCGACTCGTGTTTTCATGTGAGAAGCCACTCTTACCTTCACAGCCTCCACAGCACTAAGCTAATAGCCAGCAATCTAGCAATCACCACAGCCCCCAGCTGGGGCTTGCCCCTTACTAGGCATTTATGGGTATGTGCCGAACACTACAAGTTTGTTCCAGACGAAACCCAGGCTGAACAAGTCGACGGCTCTCACCCCTACTAATAAGCCTAAGTGAGATGCTTCAGCAGCTCGACTTGACAGCCATCGTCAATCACAGTACAGAAAGTAGTTCAGATCATTTACTGCTTAGACAGGTTGAGATCTTCCTTTGGAGATCTCAGGTCGGTAAACTTAGCCTCATTTCCAAGAATAGATGGATAGATGCTGGTTGCCCTGGCTCTTTCCAGGCAGCTTAAAAATAGATCTGGAATATCTAAAAGTTCAGATCCAATTTTGTTGGGAAATCTCCCAACGAAGACCATCAAGACAAAATAAGGAGTTAGACCTTATGCTTCAACGCATAAATTCACATTTCTAAGAAGATGCCACATTCCCAGGCTGTTTTCATTCTCACTCTCTCTTTCTGGTCTAGATAAAACACTGACTAACAAACTAATCCTGTTTGCTTCTTTCGCCTTTGCCACATGAGATGCCATAGCGGGCACCGTTGGGAAATGCTATCTAAAAATGCAAAAGATGAAAGCTTTTTGTTAGTCTCAAAGTAAATATAAGGAACTACAGCTTACACCATGAGCAAGAAAGCAATGACCTATCAATAGTTCCATTTCTAGTTGTAAACAGGTCATTTTCTCTCCAGTTTGGGTTTAAGCACACTGCCAAAGTGAGAGCCCTCAAGCCTCATTTATACAGTCTTTACTAATTCAGTGTCCTCCCAGTAATTGGAGAGTAAAGGCTTGAATATGTTATGTGAACAATATCTTTTTAATAAATTAAGTAATTAAAACTAATGCCCCTGGAACTCCTACGATACATGCAGCCATGTAGCTGTTACAAGTCGGTTTTCTCCATGCCGTGCATTTCGTTTACTAATCACTGACCTCTCCTCAGGGGCTGCTGCCATGCTGCGGTACAGGTGATGAAGACAAAGGCAGCACATGGCAGAGAAAATACTCCTTTCAAGCGAGCTTAACTTCATCCAGCCGTGTTTGTGCTATTTCTTCTCATTTGAAATAGAGGGAACTCCACCCTAAAATAAGCCAGTGGTCCTTGAAGTTAACTGGAAACTCTAAGGAACACCTTAAAAAGGGAAAATGTTCAGGGATGATTAAGGTAGAGGTGTTCTAACCAAGACAACATCCCGTCTCGATCTGCAAGGAAAGTGTGCAGTGCCGGGAATTTTCATGGCGTTCACCCTGAGGACTCTCACGCTCCACGAGACAGCCGTGGCTCTCCAGCTCCCTCAGAGAACCTGCTGCCCTTGTTCTCCTCCTCCTGCCTCCCACAAGTTAACATCTGCTAGCATTAGTTAACGCCAGTTAGCAATAGCTGACGTTCTCTAGAGAACCACCAGCTTCTTGACAGGTTTCAGCCCAGCATCTCAGCAGTCTGCAGAAGTCTGCCTGCAGACAGAACGGCCACTCACCTGCTCCCGTCCTCCCCAGATCTCAGTCCCGCATCGTGCTTGATGAGGTCCTGCCACAGCCTCCCTAGGGATGTATCGCATCTCTCACAGCCTACTTGGACAACGGCATGTCCTCAAGCTCCTGTGGAGGGCTTGGTGTGGGCCAAGCACCGAGCTGTGCAATCTGCTGGATTGCCGTGATGTAGAGCAGTGAGAAAATTCTGTCAGACCACATTTCAGGGCTTCTGTCTAATCTTTGTTTTCGCTAGACTAAAATCACAAGCAATTTCCACAACCCCATTAGGCAAGGTATTGCAGAAAACACTGACAACCTACGTTATAAGATTATTGTAATAATGAGGTCTTTCATCAGGGAAGTCTATGAATAATTAATTCTAATTAAGTAGCTGATAGACCCAGTAAATCATTCATCAGTGCTTGAGTCCTGCACATTACAGACTGTAATAATTTTTCTGTTAGCGTAAATGCTGAGCAAGAGAGTGTAATCAATGAAAACATTATTAAAGATTTGTGTCACTGCTAGGAAACAAATTGGAAAATTTCTTCTCTGCCTTTGTTTTCCTCATTTGCTCTTGCAATATTAGGCAGTAGTTGTCCTTGGCCAATGACTCTTTCTTACTGCAGCATTATTTGAAAAATAGGAGTGAAGTAGTAAGTACAACAGCAGGAAGAATAAGGAAAAGAAGAAAAAAGATGGGCTATAGACAGAATGTTGTTGGCTTTCTCCATTAAGAAAAGCGATGAGGAAAATTTTTCTAGAAAGTGCTGAGCCAAAGATAATAGACACAGAAAGCTTATTTTTGGAGAGTGTTATGTTCTGCGGACTGTCATCACACCTGCTGCACATAATTCAAACTTTTGGATTTACAAGGTCTCACATCTGCTTAATTCTGCGATAAGATATCTCTGAGTTGTTCAGGTTCTTTTGGTAAATTCTGCAAAAAAATTACGCATATTTGAAAACTAATGGGAAAATCATCAGTGTAATAAATATGGTTGTGATTACATGCAGAACCAAGAAACTATAAATATTAACACAGAATTCCTGTTAACTCAAAGCCTGAATATCTCTCTCTCTATATATATAATCTCCCCACTATCTATGTCAACTGGACAAAGTTCTCCCTGGACCCAAGTACTCACACCTTGCACAACAAAGGGAACCAGAGCACCCAAAGAATTCTGGCAACATTACAGGCAAGGAGATAACACATAGAGAAGCAGTGGCAGCACCACTACCTCCTTGTTAAATGCTGAGCCTTTAGACAGGCTGGCTTAAAATTTATGGATTAAAATGTCAGTGAAGTTTTTGTCTTTGAATTGTGAATTCCAGTGTTTTCATAGTCTCAATTTTACTTTTTTTTTCTGGAAAGAGTCCCATAATCTAACTCAAGAGGAAAGCTTTACTGAGTCTCCAAGTAAAGAGACTGCATATAAAGCCATGACAGACAGCAACTTTTGCAGTAGCTTAGATGTTTAGAATTCAATTAAGGAACCAGGTCTCAATGTGCTTGGGATATGAGATAATAAAAGAAGGCTTTCACCATTATGTCCAGGGTGAATAAAAAATAGGAAGTATAAATCAGACTACATAATATACTTCTTTTAGAAAACTCTTAATTACAAAAGGCAATAGCAGCAAATGTAAGAAGCAATTTAAAAAAAAATGCATCAAGAACGTTAAAGATGATTCAAAGGAATTTAAATTGCCAAGTCTGTGGAAAAAAAACCCATGTAAAATCAACAACCATAAAGAAAAAAATATATGAAGGTGGCAAGGCAACTACAGAAGTATTTCCTCAACAGTTTTCCTACTCTTAATGAGTTTTCAATTTTTGATGATAGCAATAATTAAAAATATGGGAATTTGAATAGAGCTAATGAAGAAACCAGAACTTAAAAAATGGGACTGCAAATAAAATGGGGAAAAAAAAAAAAGCAAACCTGTAAACAAAAGTCTTGGAGTTTATGACAATGTTCCTCCGGCAGGTTATTTGCCTATTTTGTACTTTCACAGCACTGCAGTAGCCACTGCCATAGGAGGCACTGAACACCCCAAAGTTATACCTTTTCACTACTGTTAATTGTATGTATTGTCAGAAACACATCTTTTTATCCAGAGCAGAAAATAGAAACCTCGATAGCACGCAAGTGCCTACTTGCTCAGACTTGTAAGTACAACCATAATGCTGGTCATTATGGGGAGTCCCACCAACTGCAGGAAAGCAAATGACATTTGCATCTGTCTTTGCAGAATCAAGGCTGAAAGTTGCCATTGATGTGGAAGAAAAAAGATTTATATGGCAGCTGCAAGAGATGATAAACCGCACAGCACACTTTTCTGGCATGAAATTGCAATAAACACTGTACCTTTCTTTCCTTCTCTTTCACTGAGAATATACTTTGCCATTTCTAGTCATACACCGTCACAAACTTGGAGATAGTTTTTTTAATTTTCAAATGTGCTAAGGAGGCTATCAGCTATCTGCAATACCTGGGCATAGCTCAAGGTGGAACTCTCTTATTTTCCTTCATCTTGACACCAAAAATAAAATAGCAATAGTGACCGGTTTTTAGTAACATGAATAAAAATATCAAACTGTGTGTATTCCTCAATAGCAATTACTTAAACTGAAAAACAATCTGTTTCCTAAGAGGAAGGAAATAAGTCCATGGAAAATGGATAAAGCTGTGTTTTAATTCTTTTCTCCGATTTACTTGACAAAAAGCGTTTTACCTGTTTTGAGCCCAAGTGGAACAATGCAGCAAAAAGAGATAACCGATCTCTGAGCCAAATCCACAGCAGTCAATAGAAAACATCTCACTGATTCAATGAATATTATTACAGTGTATTGAATATTAAATTCAATATTCAATTATCATGGAATTCCATCATCTTCAATACGACCCAGATTAATCCGGGTTTAGTTCTCTTGATATCAGTTTACTAAAATGTATGATTTTTCCCATGAGAGATTGCACTGTAGGGGTTTTTTTTAAATGTCTCCATTAAGTGAAGGGAGAATAATGTCACTGTGACGGAGCCGAAGTGGCTGCGTGTGCCCCACGGCGTTTCAGTCAGATCATACTCTTGTCACCTGGCCACGAAGAGTCCCCTACTGATGAAAGCCAAGTGAGCTGCAGTCTACCTGGCAGCCTGTAAAAAGCCTTTCTCTCATCACCAAATGTCTGATAAATGGCGTAAAAGGAACACAGAAATCCCACGCATATTCCAAAGTACACTAGGGCTTCCTGAGGGCACGCTGGGCAGACCCACTCAAGAGCACAACTCCTATTGCTGAAGGAGGCATGGAGGAAGGTCTAGCAGAGAAATGAATTAAAACTTCCACGTATCTGCAATTACGAAAATAAGGTGTTTAACAAATGAGCTAACGAAGATGGAATCTGCCATAACTCTGAGCAGCACGCCAGCCGTGGCACAAAGTCTCCCTCTCGTTTTAACAATAAGATGAATGTCTCTTTCTTGCAAGTAAACCCCATTACCATGGAGTCTATATGAAGTATGTACTCATTTCTAATGCAGACCTTTCTGTTCAAGAATATTAGCATGATAGTTGATGTTCCACTGGCAGGGCTGACAGACTGCAGAATGGAAACTGATGTACAGAGGCCACCTCTGGTTTTACGAGCCGCACCTTTATAGACTATAGGGTTATAATGTTTGCCAGAATTTTTTACCATGTCCTTCAATATTTGTTCTGCTCTGGGAGTTCATAAATGACTGAGTATATTTCCCGAGTTTAATTTGTATTCTATGCATTAAAACTGACAATCTAAATGTTACTTTCAGGTCAAAAATGTGTTTCTGAGATACAAACACAAAATCCCATCCTCAAGAAAACAACAATTTGTAATTCCTGTTTACCAGTTTCACATTTTAAGCCAGTCACATTTAATTAAAACTGCAGAAGTAGTCTATTTGTTGTAAATCCTAGTACAGCCAATACATCAACAACACTGTAAAAACCAAACAAATCAGTGCTATTTTTACTTAACCAAGTTTTCAGGCACATGATGCATGATTGCTTTACTTTAATCTTTTAACTCCTCCAGAGATTAGAAGAATGTCTCAGGATTGTTGCAATCAGGAGAAAAAAGTCAGTAGTAAGAGACATGAGAAAATGGTTCAGTCCTTTTGCAATCAAATTTACAGGGGAATAATAGAGTAGCTCTTCAACACACAAGTTTGAAAATGAATGTATTTCAGATGCACTGAGAATATAGGGTCCATTATCTTTATTGTACAAGAGCAAAAAGACACTCTATAAAATGAAGCCAGGTACTTTAGAACAGAAGTTTATAAGTCACTCTTCTTTATAGTGGAGCACTATTATACCTCCCAAGTATTTCTATATTGATAGAGTGGCTCCTTCCTTGCAAAGTGAAATTGATTTAGTATTTTATTATAGAGAAAAAAAATCATTTTTTTGGAAACTGCTTTTTTAAAAACATATAAAGGGCTGCATCAAGTCAGATGACCAAAAGTCCTTCTAAACTCATATTCAGGCTCAAGCAATAACCAAGAATGGAGGCCTAGGGATGTTCTTCTTTACTTTTGCAATTCCTATAAAATCTTAAAAGAAATAGAAAAAAATTATTTTGGGATTAAGCATTTATTTCACTGTATTTCCTTACTGTTACGACTAACTACATCAGTGCCTTAGACAGATATAAATGTAAAGTTTTAAACTATAATGATACAAAAGTTTGTGTGAATCATCCATTCCTTTACTGAGATTCTGTGCAAGTTAGTATAACTGCAAGTAAAAGTGTCGAACTAAACAGGCAGATAATCAATCACCTGAGCATGAAATTACACCCCAATGTGAAATTGCAGATGAAACCTGAAACTGTGGTACAAATATGGTCACACTTTTGCATATGTTTGATGTAGATTTCAGATCTTCTTTCTGAAGACTTAAAACATTATAAAACATTAAAGTTTTATATGATATAAAGAAATCATGCTAAATACTCCCCACCAATTATGTTATCTAAAAATGCAAAATGTTTTGGAATACAATTAGTGTAAAGCAATTTGAGTTATTCTCTTACGACATCACCGTTTTTCTCATTAAAAAAAAAAGAACAAAAACAAAAGCAAAAACATTATAAGAGACTGAATATATGGGGTGCATATGGAATAGTTTTTCCTTAGAGTACAAAGTGCCCTGTGACATTCAATGTCCACTAAAACAGTTCACAGAAATCGCAGGTCTGACACTTTTGACACAATGCAGATGCATGCTTCTCATATACATAATAGGATTTCTGTATATGTCTAACTTAAATATTTCTTGCATACCTCTAGCTAAAATGTCATTACAAAACTGACAATTGACTATAAGATAATACCCTAAGTTGCCTAACAGGGCAGCAGGCAGTCTGTTTTCAGAAAAGCGGCAAAAGCGAAAGTTGGGTTTTATATTTCAAAGTCAAAGTAGAGTTCTAAGTAAAATCCTTTCAGTTCTTCAAAACTGATAAATTTGACTGAGAATACGATGAGGACATTCAAAACAATAGCAGCCTGGAGCACCTGGCAATGATAGCATCAAGACATTCGGTACATCTCCCAGCTGAGTGTTTTTTCCTAAGGTTGTTGAATTAGCCACTATAGAAATGAAAGCACAATAACAGCGGTTTGAACAAACTGAAGTTTTATATCTAAGTCACTTGGTCATGTCCATATGTAAGCAGTGATTGCTATACCATTCCTTGGTATATAATTCTAAGTTTGCAAAGTGTGTAAACAGAAATGTAGTTACAAACAATACTTGCACAGCCACCTTGAACAGAATCTGAGCTCCTATTTGATTTCAAAGTTGTGATCTCTGGAATGTCTCATCTGCTTTCTTTCTTGTAGTGAGACCTGGGAGACAGAAATCACTGTGTATGTCTTCGGGGAAAACAGTATTATAAATAAGGTGAAGAGGTAAGTGATGTGTGCCTGTTCAGCTACCAGAAATTTGCAAGCAGCCGCTCACAATAAAAGTGGATGTTCCATAGAGAACCTCAAAGTGAAAGACAGTTCTCCAGCTGGACTACTTAGATGGTCACGAGCAAAATTATTTGGTCTTGTTCTTCTGTTGCTGTTTGCAAGATGTTCTGGAAATGAATACTGAGTTCAAAAATAATTGTGGCAGTGATCATTCTTTCAAGTCCATGCTGTAAAGCTGGATGTACAAAGCTTCTGCCTGCCTCCAAATTAATGACAGTCTTTTATGATAATAATCAAAGAAAGCAAGGATGATTCCAAGTCCCAAATTTAGATAGAAGATGACTTCTCATTACAATAACCCACCAGTTCTCTAACTACTGCTTGCCCCAGTGAGCACTATGAAGATGGACCTAAAAAATTTTCATCCAAGAAAATCTCCTAGGCATCTGAATTACTGACTTTGCTGCTGCTCTTCCTCTTGGCATTGACTCACAAGAACTTGTTTTCTAAAGGTTAATATAAGTTCTTCAGTTTACAGTGGGACACATTACAACACTGCAATAACAATATCCTCTTGCAACTAATATATAAATTTCATCTTTTTTTGTATCAGGTAGTCCACGAAAGATTAATAGCACTTTTAGGCTGGCTTTGGTTTTTTGCCAACAGCTTTATCACTTATTTCTCACTTGAGCACTGTGTTCAGCCTCGTGTTAGAAGCTCAAGGGCTAGTGCCATATTAAAGATCAACTCATTTGGAGACAATGACCTATTAAGGCACCAGAACTGGCCATAGGCTGTGTACATATTGCCCTTTGGCAGGATCATGCAATTTTCTAGCAGTTTCCCAGGCTCAGTGGTGCTCTTCCACCCACCCCAGTTCCATCTTCACTGGAGAGGCCTCAATTGTGTCCAAACCACACTTTGGCAAGGAGGCACACAAGGTTTGCGTACACTTGTTCACCTTGCCCTTCATGCCTTTCTGGAATGACAGATACCTGCTAAACCAGGGCTGAGGTCCTACTGAAATAAGAGGAAAGCCTATCCTTGTGTTTTCAGTTGCCTCCTGTCTCTCGAGATTCTGGTTTTCAGGCTATCAAAGGCAAACCAGAAACATGGGTCTCATGCAACACATGAAAATGAGACCACATGAACATGGTGGGTACACTGGAAAACATCTCAGACAACTTCTGCTCACTCCAGGAGTGTCCTGGAGCAGTGAATAAAACCAGAGATACTGCTTATAGCTTTGTGTTTAGAGCATGGCTGTTCTGCTCACAGGTGTGCCAGGAGGTATCTTCCATGAAGGTAGGCTATTTTTCATAAGAATGCACATACACAAGAAAAGAGAAAGTACTTTATAGTATACAGCATGGCCAACATAGAGATGGATGGGGACATGCCTTAGGACAAGGCAGGCTTTGTAAGGTCACATCACCCAACAATTGCCATGCTATTAAAGGTGTTTCAATCTCTCTCATACAAAACCTGAAAATGGCACCGATATGGTACCATTCTTCTAAAGACTGTGCAAGGACCAAAGGTCCATCAGCTCTAATTGAGTAAGCTCATTCCTCCTTCAAGCTTAAACGCTACAGTAGATCATTTCATGTACCAGGGTAGGTGGTCTGAAAATGACTGCAGCCTTCTTATTTTGGACAGTGATTTGGACCTTAACATTTTCTGGAGAATAAGAGAATAACATACTAAAGGTACCACAGGACTGACAGCCACTCAGATTTGCTGTTGCTGTCAATAACCTTTCACCACTTCATCAATTCTTCTGTTCTCTGTTAAACAAATGTTAAACTGATGTTTTAACTAAATGATCCACTCCACCAGATCTCTTTCCAGTTCCAGTTTTCACCTTACATTCGTTCCACAGGGCATCTCTCAGCATCACGGTCGGCTACTTTTCCTTCACTGAATTACCTGTCTCACTGAAAGCTCCTTCTCTCACTCTCCTTTTATTAAAAAAATAAAATGTCACCACCATAAAATATCAACCTTGCTTCAGGCCAAATAAGCGTTATGTATGCCGCTATTCCGACGTTCAGTATTTCCCCCTTTTTAGAGCTAACTACCTTGCATCAGTGGCTTCCTGATGGTCTCTTTGCAGCTTAGCGTGGGGTCATCCAATGTCACCTTCTATTGGATTTCAAGGCTGGTTTTGATATTATCAGTTGCCCTTCTTCACTGTTTACAAAAGCGGTGGGAGAAAACTGTACAAATGTATCTATTGCATGGGAGGCATGAGACATAAAAGAGCAAGAGGAAAGGAAATTATAATTTAAAAAAAAACACACACACACAAAAAACAAACAGTTGGACACTCTACAAGAATGTGTTTTGTGTCTTGAAGTGAAAAACGCAGCAGGTTTCTCTCATATGTTTTTTAGTTGCTCATCTCGATATCTTTACCTAGTAGGAGATTGTTTTAGAGTGAGAATTATAGCTCTTTTCCAGATGATTTCATCTCCTCTTACAACATTGTTTTGGCTGTTTCAGAAGCAGTGAGTTTTCTCTGTCTTGCCACGTGTTCAGATACTTATCTCCTCTTTCCTCACCACTGCGGTTTTTTCCATTCCACTATGCCATTTTATGATAATCATTCTTTATTGTCTTAGACTCCCATGTTAGCAGATAGAGAGAGGAACTGCTTAATAGAAAAGACTGGTCAAGGGTGAAATGGGCCCAGAAAAGCGAAGAGGATCAGTGTGTGAAGATTCAGCTAAGACTACAAAAATTATGAGTGGAAATAAGGCAAATTAAGAAGAAAAATGCCAGAAAAAGGAAAAGAAAAAAAAAGTAAATAGAAAACAAACAAACAAAACCCCAAACCCAACACTGAAGTTGAAAAAGGTTATGAGAGTCAACTTAAATCTCCAAAAGCTCACACACATATGCTAACGTGACTCTTCTGGGAACAGCACAGAAGTTGTGTGAGAAAAATATTTTACACTCTAAAGATTTTAAGATGGCAGCAGGTCAGTGGCAAAATCATCGGGATAATTTGCACATGGGGTGACAGGTCCCAGAAAATCAAGTGAGATAATCCCTGTTTATTCAGAGAAACAAAGCTTGTGATTCACTATATGACATGTTGAAGCCATGGGTCAGAGCTTGACATTAAATGTTATGTCTAGAAGCACTATGCCAACAAATGCAAAAGCAGACCTGAGGGAAGAAGATAGAGAATGAATTATACATAAGCATTTCTGCAACATTATAAACATTTAAAAAAAGGAAGTGTAGGAATTGATATGCAAGTAACTTCTTTCTGTGTTGCAAGGTCTACTTAATATCCTGGTGTAACTGAAACCCTACCTACCTATTGCACCTCAACGTGCCCAGGACGCGCGCGGGGCCTGGGGACCACCTCTTAGAAGGAGACGTGCTGCACCACAGAAGCGAAAATGCAGGTAGGAGACTGCTGGGAAGGATCCCTACAACACTCTCCAATCTCTCTTCCCCACAGCCAGTATCCTGGCAGTGTATTCCTGATATTTTCACAAGGCAGGATTCTGGAACATATATACACACACACATATATATAGATATACACACAAACACATTTACTTATATACACCAGGAACATAATATATTTACATATATTGCAAACTATTGCCATTACTGAACAAAACCGTCAAGCACATAGCTACCCAGGTAGCAGAGACCGTGATGAATTTGAAGCCACTGGAAGGTCTGAACAAAGAGCTCCTTACAGTACATTAGATGGAAGAGGAAGGTTTGTAGGAAATATGTGTGTCCAGGTAAGTATGTCATTTCAGGTATTTAGGTTTAGAGATTGCAACTTTATCCTTTTCCCACTTAAAAAAAAAAAAAAACCACAAACTTTTTTTCTTTTTTTTTGCTTCTGTGCTCCTACCTAACACGTGCCTAATATGTTTTACCTTAATGCACCTTTCAGAAATGGCCAGGCAAAGAATGCAAAGTGTCTCCCTTCTAGAAATGAGAACAGAAAACATGGGAGCTGCAGCCACAGATATTTCTAAAAGAATACACACTCTGCAGGTACATGGGCATTCGATAAGAAACACGGTATTTTTACTGGAATCTCTTCCCTTTCACGTGAACATACTCTATTGACAATAAAAGCCATGTTGTATTACCTTTAGCTACAATATAAAGGACAGATAAGATCAATATCTCCTGTGAAAATGATGAATATTTTCAGTTAGACTTTAATCTTTGCCATTTAAATTCATGACTCACTTCTTATGTGTAGCTGAGATTTAAGGAACTACATTTAAATCAAAGACAGTGAAATTACAATATTTTGACAAAGCAAAATGGTTAGTGTTCAAAGTTTTCTACTTCAATAGCACCAAAGATTTTTAATATGTTAAAATTAGCCACCAAGTATTATTAGAAATCATTCAGTGGTTTTAATGGCCTGGTCTTGTCCCCATTAAACAAAAAGAGAGAAATTTAAACAGAAATTTACATCATTTAGGCAACTCTTTAAAACCCTTACTGTATGTTTATGTTCCATTAAACTACTCCTAAAATTTCAGCCTGATGCTGATGAATACTGGCCTGGATTGAGCCCTCCCCAGGAGATCTCCTGGCCACACTTACACCTCCATAGCACTATGTCCCTCTCTTTCCCATCCTACCTCAGAACTGGCCAGCATTTGGCAATTCCACCCAAATATGAACTATCTCGGGTGTTTATTCCTATGATTGTCTAGATATTGGCAAATCTACCCTATCGTTTCTCTCTTCTAATGCTATCTCCAAGCCAGAATCATGGTCCCAACATCAACACTAGACCAGATGATAGACATAGATAGTCATGGCTTCTTCCCAATGTCTAAAAACCCACAGACAGTCCGCTCCCCAGCAGGATTGCAGGTAACTAGTTTCCAAGATGATTTACTCCCACAGAGGGGGCGATAGAGACAGGTCAGCAAAGCATCTCTGCCGTGAGCAGGCTAAGCCCTGTGGAAGACAAGGTTTTGGAGACCTCACATTTTCCGTGGCAGAAAAAGGAATGCAACCTCCTTGCTGTGTGCTCCTGTATGGATCTCAAGAGGCCGCAATGCCTGTGAAAAAAGACTTCAGTGATCGCTGATATGATCAGTAAACACCATTCCAGCTAGTATATTTACTGTTTAAGCAAAAAAATCCCAGCCGTTAGCTTGCACCTGCATCCGTTGACAGTAGATGGATGGGTTGCACGGCAGTCTCTGCCTGAAGTCCAGGAAGCAGTGGTGTGCTGGTGGTTTTTTTTTATTTTCTCTCATCTATACAAAAAGACCTCCAGATATGCAATACAAAGGTATTGTCTCTGGTTTTGACCCCACTCTCTCCACTGTGTGCTCAAAGGTGCTAGAAAATTGATAAACGGATAATGCAGGAGTTGCAAAGTCAGGAGATACAGACGCTGGTCCAGCAGAGAAGGGAGCTGACTCAGCATGACTGGCACTAGTAGCTGAGAGATTAGATGGATCTAGAGCCAGAAGTCGGAATAGCTCTTTCTCAGCAGCCAGCCTGCAACAGTAGTGTCTAGTTTACGAGCCCCGAGAGAGAGCTGGATTGACAGCAGCTGCAAGAACAGGACCATTCGCCCCGATCCTGAACCTTCCCTTACTCTTTGCCATTTACAGTGAAAGCTAAATGACAGAAGTCCTGGGAGAACATAGCTGACTCAGGGGGAGGTGGGGCTGGAGTGACCTCTGTGGCTGGTCCCTCAGCTTTCAGGCTCCTGGGAAGTGCTGAGAATGAGGTTGGAAACTCCTCCTGGGCAGATGAGTGAGCAGGATTCAGCTGAGCATCCGGCTGTCACGGGTTGACCCTGGCTGGATGCCAAGTGCCCATCAAAACCACTCACTGTTTCTGCCACTCCTCACACTTCCCCTGCTCCAGCATAGGGTCCCACCACGGGAGACAGTTCTCCACAAACTTCTCCAACATGAATCCTCCCCCCAGGATGCAGTTTATCATTAACTGCTCCAGTGTGGGTCCCTTCCATGGGGTGCAGTCTTTCAAGAAAAGATGGCTCCAGTGTGGGTCCCCTGCAGGGCCACAAGTCCTGCCAGCAAACCTGTTACAGCACAGGATCTCCACAGGGTCACAGCCTACTTCAGGCATCCACCTGCTCCAGCATAGGGTCCTCCACAGACTGCAGATGGATATCTGCTCCACTGTGAACCTCCATGGACTGCAGGGGGACAGCCTGCCTCACCGTGGTCCTCTCCATGGGCTGCAGGGGAGTCTCTGCTCTGGTGCCTGGAGCATCTCCTCTGTCCTTTCCCTCCTTCACTGATCTGGGTGTCTGCAGAGTTGTTCCTCTCACATATTCTCCTCTCTTCAGCTGCAGTTGTGCAGGAGGCGGTGGGGTGAGGGAGATCCCTTCGTAACTATGCTATCCCAGAGGTGCTACCACCATCACTGATGGAGCCAGCTGGCATTGGCTCTGTTGGACATGGGGGAAGCTTCTAGCAGCTTCTCTCAGAGGCCACCCCTTTAGCCCCCCTGCTACCCAAACCTTGCCATGCCAATCCAATACACCAGCCAGTAGTCCACCTTGGGCACCCAAGGAAGGTCCTAAAGGCATATTCCTAAACTGTCCTGGGAGGGGCTGGGGTTAATAGAGGTTGTCGCTTGTGTCTCTTCTCCTGATTATTGTACAGGGGAAAAGGAGGCCTCATCGTTTGGTTTGTATTTTTCTGCCCTGACAGAAAATAAGCCGTTTCTTAAGTATGATTTCATCAAAGCACCACCAGCTTGGATTGTGGGCCCAGCTGTGTCCTGGGGGGTGGCCAGCAAGGGGGTAGCCCCCAGTCTGTTCTCAGAGGCCACCCTGCAGCCCACCCACTACCAACACCTTTCCACCAACACCCAATACACCTGGGCTTGACCAGTTTATGGGATGGCACTGGACACAATCAGAGCTGCCTCACGAAACAACTATTTGTCGAAACAATGTTCTCTGTAGGACTGCAACAAACTCAGCATGGAAAAGGCACGGATTAATTAATTTTCAGCTTTTGCAAAATATCTGACTCTTCACAGAGTATGTGACAGGACATAATGCCTAATTAATACTGTAAGGAAAAAGGTGTTTTGCTTCCACAGCTGCTCTAGATATGGATATTGAGAAGAGCAGAGGCAGAGAGTCTTGGGCAACAAATTAAAAGATCCCACACACATAGCATAAAAGAAGTCTACATGGTAGATCGCAGAAGTGAGATGAACAGGATGTAACGGGATCTCCAAAGGGATGTCTGCATCTAAGGAGATATCTGTAGCTTCACTGAATATAGTGAGATGTCTTTCAGATCTCTTTCTTGTAGCTTCAGTGTCTGCCTGGAGACATCACTTGTAGCTGTTTTTCTGATGCCTTCAAATAACCCACCCAAGTTTCTCTCAGGCAGGCAGAGAAGCCCCTGTCATTGTGACCGCAGAGGCTGGTATGCAAAATATCTCAAGTTAAAATCGTACTGCAAAAAGCATTACGTCATAGTCTAGACTTACCACTTCTGCAACAACTCAAGGGAGGTTACATGAGTTACATAAAGCTCTCCATTATAAGCAGACAAGCATTACCAGAGTTTCATAATAAAGCATAATAGCATGTACTGATGTGTGGGGAAAAAAATCGTTTCCATAGCAATAGGAAAAATGTGAATAGTTTTCAAGGTCTTTGCTTTCTTTCTTTTATTGTTACTGCTGGTTGTAAAATACCTGACAGTGGAACAGCTAAGGTGCCTCTACTCTAGAAGGAGACACAGGAATCCATCATTCAAATTACATCATCCATCAAGGGTTAGTTTCCAGGAGTCTGGGTTGGTGTTGCCTGAAAAATTACTTTAAGCAGTGCATAGGTGGGAAGGGACACATATAGCAAGAACAGCAAGACAAATGCCCACCTTCCTCCAACCAGCAGTATTGAAACAATAACGTTAGATTTCCAGGCAAATATTGTCCCCATATTGAAATGTTCTCAGGACTCATTCTGTTGTACGGATCAATTACACAGATCCTCCTACAGCCAACGTTAAAAAAAACTCCACCTTGAAGTTTATCTGAGACTATTCCAGCTAAGCCTGTTCTGCGTTAGCTGAAAGTGGCTTGGGAGTTTTCCCTCCCTTTGTAGAGGTGTGTGAGGTAGAGCCATCAGAGGCCAGGCATCCCAGAAAGGGTGAAGAGATACAGCTGCAAAGGAGCATCTCCCATAGTCTCCACCAGGAGGGAAGCCTTGCTCTTATTCTCCCATTAGGACTCCAGCATCAGTCCACTTGTTACATGAAATTGGTAAGTTCCTGAGGCTTCTGTTGCCACCTGGCATCTCTGAGAGCTGTTTTGGGGACAGCCAGCTTTACGTCACTGGAAAAGGATGCTGGGGTCCCAGATCATCTCTAGATAGTCCCAATCACTTTGCAGGATGTTCTTATGAACATGCAACCCACTGGATGAACAGAGATGAGTCGGTGGAGGAGGTGGAAGAAAACAAGCCTAGCTGTATTTCTTATTGTTGGTGGTGTTATTGTTTCTAGTTGCATGTGGATATTATGATGGAACTGGCTTCCATCTCTCTCCACCACTGTCAAACAGGGAAGGGTAAAAAGCACTCACTCTTGGAGCAATGCACTACTTAGTTGTCTACTATTACCACTAGTAGTAGTAGACTAAACAGTAGACTAAATAGTCTACTTATTCTAACATTCTAACAAATGGCTGGTGGGAGGCAAGATGGCAGTTCTGCTTCAGTCCCAAGTCAGCAAGCATCATTTTCCTAACTGTGAGTACTTTGGGGGAGGGAAAGGGGTGTTTTGGGATAAAGCTCCCTTCTAACAAGGGAGAAAGGCTGACCTGGTAGGACGGAGTAGATTACAAATTGTATTTGTTTGACTAGAAGGTGGGAGAGGCTATTTGCCACTTGGTATGTAGAGAAGACCACTTTTACTTAAGGCTTGGCCAAGACAAGGAGCTATTTTTGTGATTAGGCTCTGAAATACTTGTATAAGACATTCAGAAGAATTCATATTTCAGTAAAAACATTAGAATTTTCTTCTTGGTTTGAGCTAAAATGAAATATTTTTTTTCCTATCAGGTACTGATGCAGCTGTAATTTTAAGTGCATTATGCTACATCAGTATCTTCTAAGTACAAGCTAGTGCAGATCATGAGTATGAGTTTTTTCTTGTCTTCTTGAGAATTGTCCGTCTTTCTCTACTTTCTCTCTTTTTTATTTAAGCATTTTACATTGCTCCTTTGGCTGTCTTTAAAATGGCACATAATCACTTACGGTCTGAGACCCAGCAGAATACTTAATTGCTTACTAACGTATGAGTGTTACACATTCACTAGAGGGTAATATAAAATCCAAAAATGTCACCTGGCTAATTGTTTAATAATATTCATGCATTCATTACGCCACGTTCTGCCAGGGATGCTGATGAAATGGAAAACATCTGAACAGCCATAGGTAACTTAAGCGTGCTGCAGTGAGCAGAGGGAGACATCTGAACAGCCATAGGTAACTTAAGGAGACATACTCAAACTCCCTTGTTCCACTCTTCCTTTCCTCCAAGCGTGCTGCAGTGAGCAGAGGGAAGCTGGATATATGCAGTGAGACAGAGCTGTTAATACCACCTATTGCCAGTCGCCTGACAGTCTCCATTGACAGATCCTATTTTCGTTGTTTATATCTCTGCCTAACTATTTGGACTAAAATTTTCTATGCCAGGTTCTTCGCCTCGGGCTGAGTTTTATTGGAAGCGTTGCAGGGAAAGAAATACTCTGCTGTGTCAGAGAGCAGAGCTGGCAGAGGAAGGGAATGCACTGCTTTTTTCACATTACTGAAATGGTTCAATTAACTAAGCAGGAATCTGCCTGCCATTGTTTTTCCCAGTCCTTGTGGGGTCCTGCAGCTGATCAAGCGGCTGGATCTGTGTGACTATGGAAAAAACCACCTGGATGCTGAAAGTTGCAGCAGAGTTGCAGTGCTTGTGTTCAGGTCTCTGTTTTGGTTTCAGGGAGACTATTCCCAGGCTGGTTCTAACCGTTTTGAGAGAAATTGGTGTCTTGAGGCAGAGAAGGAGGAGAAAGTATTGGGCTGAGACAGAAAGAATCTGCACTTGAGGGAGGGAGAGGGCAAAGGGGAAGAGAGGAGCACAGCCTTGAGCTTGCACCAGACAGCGCTCTGTTTCAGACCCTGATGGAGCCAGGGATCACCAGACTCCCCATCCTTCAGCTGTTAACAGGAGGTCATCTTGTTCTCATCATATGGCCGCTCTGCAAACAGAGTGACAAGCTGTCATCTCACCCAGTTATAGAGTCAAGAGATTTGTGTATTGGATCAAAAATGTTCAATACTTTGATTGACCCTGCCATGTTATAGTCAATATGATTCTTCTAGGTCAGCATTGTCAGTTCCTGGAGTGGCTAAATCTAGGAAATATGCAGGAAAAAAACATACAGATAAGTTCGAAGTCAGTGACATCTAAGTTATAGAAAACTAGATTAAAAACTGACTCTGTTATTTCCCACCACATCTCATCTGGGACTGCTCCATTTCATTTTCCGCAGCATTTAGCTGCCAAACTCTGCTTACACGCTTTGAGCAGAGAGAAACATCGACTGATGGTCTAGAATGGGCAGAAGGGCTGAGGCGAACAGCCTGGGCATTCCTCATAATGTAAGGCATTCTCAGTCCCTCTGGCTCTCATTCTCTCTCGGAAGTAAGGGGGGAATTGATTTTGCATCTATGATTTAAAACCGAACAGTTGCTAACCTTTCTGTTAAATGTATGTGTATATATAATTTACCATTCCTCTTATTTCTAAACCTCCATTTTAAGCTCTTTCACCAGAGAACAGTTTTCTTTGGACAGATTTTTTTTTTTCCTACCTTCATACTTGATCAGTGCAGCAGGCAGTGAAGAGTCCTCTCTTCCTCCCCATCGCACATGGAGGATGTATTTACAAATCACGTTTTGCAGGAAGCTTCCAGACTCTAAACACCCGTAAACTACGTAATGAATCACAAGCACAGACATAATGCTGCGTACACAGGAAGCAACTGAAATCACTGAAGAAAGTAACCGAAAAAATAAGCATGTTCTGCGGTGGGGTTGGAAGTGATGGAGAGGCAGGAAATGCTCATTTCCCAACCCGTTCATTCTGAGGTATTTCAGGTGTCACGAGGAAAAGAGCCAGCAATGCTACCTTCCGCATACGATGCCTTTCATCAAATAAAGGATGGCAGGCAGAGACTAGCCGCTTCATCAGGTGTCAGGCTCAATGTGCTCTTCCCCAGCTCTCACGGAAATGTGCTTTGCTGTCACATTGGCTAGGAAGACACACACAAAAAAAGAAAAGACTTATTTTTAGTGGCTTTCATTTGAATCCTAGTCAAAGTTCCCGCAATCCACAGGCCAGCGTCCAACCCTCAGGCCTTGGAGCAGGTGGGGACTCGGTGTGTCTCCGAGGTGGCAGAGTAGCCAGGCAAGAGGAAGGAGCCAGCTGGCCGTTCCCGCAATCCACAGGCCAGCGTCCAACCCTCAGGCCTTGGAGCAGGTGGGGACTCGGTGTGTCTCCGAGGTGGCAGAGTAGCCAGGCAAGAGGACTGGCCCCGCTGCAGCCCAGCTGCAGGAGAGCAGCCTCAGGAGAAGGAGCTGCCACTGCTTCAGCTACCAAGGAGGAGGACGGGGGGAGGGGGAAAAGCACTTTCTGAGCACGGACTAGCCAGCTAGTTCATATCCAAATGCCTGCTGTTCCCTTTCATTAGATGGACAATCAGACTCAAAGTCAAAAGCGGTTGTCTTGGATATTTTTCTGCCATAACCCGCCCCAAATAGTAGATTTCATGACATCCTGAAGAGACGAATTCTAACAGATCAAACAGGAAAGTCCATTTAGTAAGTATTAGTTTCAGCTGTGCGGGTACCTTTGCACCAGACCCATCTCTTTGGGACCTGCTCTACACACTCCTTCAGCTCCTCGTGTGTAGCCAGATTTGCACTACTGAAGTGCACTGTCATTTGCTCAGTGCAGTCTGTGGGGTGACTCAGGTCTAGCACGCTTATCAAAGGTTCAAGAACAATACGAATACATTAATAGGACACAGATTTCAGGCATATCAGCAATTACCTAGAGCACTGTACAAGTCTTGACAGAAATGGTGTTCATACACATGAAAAAGATTGAGAGCTAAAAATCAGGTAATGGTAAAATGGAAAAATACAAAGGAATACCGCAAATAAAACCACTCTCTGCTGTGGGCATTTTTCTCTTTAGTGAAAAGAAGAGAAGATCATTTCCAGAAGCTGCAGGAGGAAACGATTGTGAGAGCCTGCCAGACAATCTGCGACACAAAAGCCTGGAGTGGAATGATAACCAGAGCAAAGCACTTTATTCCCTTTACGTGATGTATTTGTTTTCCCATCAGAAACCACAGAGCCATGATAAGCTGCTGTTACGATTCTGCAGATCTCTCCTTATGATGGATAGTCAATGAATGGAATATAGCTATTTTAAAAACTTCTGCCTTACTGTATTATCTGGGGGTGAAGCTTAGCCATCCCTCTCCCTGGTCAAGGAAGGGCTCTTTTTAACTACACAGAGAGCATCTCTTGGGTGCAAGACGGCACACAGCATACACAGGTCTTGCCCTAACCTAGTGCAGGAAGGCAAGCAATTCTGGTAACTAAGAAAGAGCTTCCCGGAGCTTATTGCTATTCTGGGACTGCAGTTGTTTTGTAGTTTTATAGGAAGATTTCTTCCTCCGCTGCAATTTCCAGCAAATTCCCTGCAAACAGCTCATTTGCTTGAGCCATGGGTGAGAGAGAGAGAGATTTCACTTTTAAATAGCAATATCTGACCTAAAAACCTCTTGGAAAGGAATGGAGAAGTGAATTGGGAAAGATACTTTTTGCAGAAAGCAACGTAATGTTACTTTCTTTGCATGATGCGCACGAGTGTTTTCCAGATGCTAAAAACCCCCGGGGAAAGACAGCTCACTCTGAGGGGACACGCAGCAGGAGCAAGGCGCTGCTCTGAAGTGTGCTACTGCACGCTTAGCAGAAGTGGGGAAGTGGTTTACCACGGAATGAAACATATAAAGCTCTCACTTGAATTAGCCATGTAAATGACACATATTGGCCAGCAGCCCAAACGAACCTGCTGCAATTTAAGGGAGCAGAATGTAATTAATGACTTAAGTGGACTATTAAGATACTTATGTTAATCTTTCAAAACCAGCCGTTAAATGTTTCCTAAGCACAGTCAGTACACTGATTAACAGGCAAAGACAAAATATTGTTTTCTTCCTGAAGTTCCTTACAACAGAGATTTCCAAGCTGCAGGGAGCTGGTTAGTCGGGTATTCATTCCTTTTAATTTTAGCTGTTAAGCATAAGGGAGGAAAACATACAGCAGAGGAAAAGGGAGAAGAAAATTAAATAAGCATGTGTGTGTGGAAGTACAGAGGGTAATATCTTTATTTTTTTTTAAGTTTTAAAAACCCACACGCATTCTTTTCTAATGTTATTGCACCTAATTATATCTTGTGGTTATCAAGGGGATGTTCTCCACCACCATAGATTTTCTTTGAAAGTCAGTGACCAGATTTTTTCTCTACAACTGCTGAAAATTAATAACATAATCAATCACAGCATTTTGCCTTTCTCTGCCCCTCCCTTTTTTGGTATACATGTTAAAAAAAAAAAAAAAAAGTTTAGAGAGGAAATAAAAGCTCCTTCAACATTTACCCCATCATAAAGGTTTTGTTTGCCACTTTTGCTAATACTTGAGTAACATTACAGTTTCATGCCCTCATCCTTGCCACTGTTTGGTATAAAGCTTTTACTGGATACACCACAGTACTCTTATATTTTGTCCTTCGGGAAGTTTACACCCCCCAGTGCTTAGAGATGTGGGTTTTGCAGAATCCCCAGTGTGCCCTTTTGCTTCTGAACTGTGCCCAGACGCCTGTGCCTGAGGCTGAAGGCCGTTTCTTTAGGATTCAATCTGAGGAGAAGTTCTGCTCTTCACAATGTTTTGAAAGTAAACTGTTTCCAAGCACGTGGTTAGTTTGTTTGAAAGTCTGAATCAGGAAAAAAAAAAAAAAACAAACAAACAAACCCAAAGTTTATGACCAACTTCTTAAAAGACAGGTGTAACTGAAGGTAAAGAGGTAAAGCTTTCTCTCACAGTGTGTGTTTCTGACCACCTACAGAGCAAAAGGAGCCTGCCCTGGACAGCTTCTACTTTAAACAAGTATAGCTAGAAATTGCAAAAGCTGAACTGTTGAGAAGCAGAATCAATTCATAGTAATGCAGTTGTTTAGTCTGCTACAAACTAGTAAAATGTTTGACTGAGATCAGATTTCCAGAGTTTACAGCAAACATGCACCTGTGCTGACTCTTTAGAAAGTCTTGGAAATCTTTACATCTCATAGTAGCTCTTTATTCCTTCTGTTGACCTAGTAAATGTAGGAAAAAAGAAAAAGCATAATGATTTCAAGTAGTCAGACTTCTGTCACTGGCTAATTTCTTTAGACATCTAAAGGAGTTTATACATCGCAGCTACAAAAATGCCCAGATCCTGGTCTTATTGAGGGCCCCTGCAAGCACAGGCTGACACAGTGCGATAAGAGCAGAGGTACAAAAATAACTCGATGCAAAAGCTGAATTCTAACTTTTAAACTGAACAGCAGAGCACACGGAGGATATGGCTATGTTGAAAAGTCTAAAATCTTTGTTTGACAGCCTGGGATGACCTTGAGTCTGAACCCGGAGAATTAACCTGGAAATAAGGAACTTATCAAACGGGAGAGGTGGATATTATTGCATGTTATCTTAGCGAGGTGGCACGTTCCTGCGCAGTGACGCTTATTCACTGGTGCAATTTCTTTCTACTTGATAGTTGGGGCTCTCTGTTTTCCTCTGGTAAAACCCAGCTGTAGCTGTGTGCTGCCAAACAAATGAAAAACAGCTACCCTAAATAGCTAGAATAGATAACTCGTCTAGCTTAAGGGAAGCATGCCGCCTCTTTTGCTCACGTGTTCCTGCCAAGTTGCATGAAGGGCCGCACTTTACACCTGGGTCAGGTTCACGGCAGTGCTTTTCCCTGCCCTTTGGCTGGATCAAACCCTCTCCCTACAGCACACCCACAGTCATAGCACTGCAATCATAGATTCTCCTCCCAAGGAGATAACAGGAGGAGAAACATGAGGGTACCCTAAATCTTTACTGTCACCTTGTTGATACACAGAGAGCAGGGTAGAACAGGTTGAGGTTTTCACTGCAGCTGCTCTGAAAAAGTACTCCCATATTTACACAAAATGGTGCAGGACCAACAGCAATACCCTAAGAAGGAAAAAATCATATCTGAGTAATAAAATGCAGTGTAGTGTGGCTATGACATTTCTATAACACAAGTTTTTCCTGTCCTTGCCGTGATACAAGGCTTGCTAGGTTCTGTCCCTCTTGTCAGCCTCCACCACTACCTGTTCTGGGAAGCTTTGTTTCATATTTGATCTTCTCTCCAGAAATTAGGTCTACAGGTGTGGATTTCATACTATCTACAAGGAAAATAAGTACATGAAAACAAACAATATTAGGCCTGAAGTTGCACGCTGACTGTGGATAGTGAGAAAAGAGGTAGCTAAAATATCATAGACAGTAACACAAGGTTGATCACAAACCCGTATCAGTCTGTACCTTTCTGCAGTATGGAGTACAAGCCCTATGCCATGGTGGCCAGGGAGCTGACAAATGGAAAAGCCACTATGGGGCATTATTCTCTCTCCCACCATCCTGTCTTTAATGACCATGCATCGAATCACAGTAATCTGTTGTGGAGCATGATGCAAGATGGCACAGGATTGCTTCGAGTAATGTGGGTAATATCTGACATAAAAGGAATAGCTTAGATCAGTGTTTAAAATTTAATTTCCTAGACATTTCAAATTATTCCTCACTTAACACTAATTCAATATTTAAATATAAGTCTCTTCGGGGAAGGGGAGCTGGAGGAAGCGTGAGTGTGATGCCAAGAAAGAATGACTGGGTGGTTAGAATGAAACAGCTAAGCTAGAAAGTTAAAGCAATATAGTAGACTGAACTTCTAGCAACTGTGCTTGTTGACTAAAGTGGAAAAATTATACAGATTTATTTACTGTCTTGAAAGTTAACTGTTAAATTGAGCGTGATAGACCTCATTGCTGGCTCAGAAGGCAGGGTGGTATCGCCATGGACCCAATTTGTATAATCTTAATTTTCTTAGTGACTGAGAGCTCTTAGCACATCTTGGTCTCTGTTCTCATTAGAGCCTGTAGCAAAAACAGAAGGCAAACAGCAAGGGAAAAGGCTCTTCCAAAAAAAGTGAGGGGCACAAGACCAAAAATTCTTCCAATTTTTCTAGTTATCATTGTTACAGAAATTTATTATCCCTTCAAGAACCAATTGAAGCAGATTTGCCATCTTTCAGATGTAAGGAACAACTTCAATGAACCAGAACAACTAAAATTGTTCTGAATAAAAAAAAAAAAATCCCTAACCATGCTGTGAATGTGGGATACTGAAGATAAAAGACTTAAAGGAAGTGACAGAATGAAAGCACAGCCAAAAAAAAGTTTCACCTCCTGTTCCCCCTATTCCCTATGCGGGACCCATCAGAGAAACAGACTGCAGTGAGGAGAGTCATGGGCTGGTCCCCAGAGCCTGTAACATCAGTAGTAGTCACTCCACCAGGAAGATGGATACAAACACTCAAGTGTTCTTGTTTTCCTATGTGGACAGTCCCACCTGTGCTGGTTTAACCCAAGAGAACAAACTCATACAAACTGTCTCCTCAGTGGAAACATATCCAGTGTTGTGTGCCATTCACTGAGCCTGAGGGAAGTTTGCACACCAAAGCCAAATTACACCACACCCCCAGAAAACAAAATAAGCCCTAAAGAATGAAGAAGGCTCAACGCTTCTGTAATGAAGCACTAGGAATTTGCTGCTGTGACACTGCTGGCAGTCAAGAGAAAATGTTTCTTTCCTAATCCCAGAGGAGCCTGAGCAATGTACAATGTCTGCTTCTGCTTTTTTCCTCTTCTGCTGGGCATCTGCAATACTGACAGAACACCTTCTGCTTATGGTGAAGCACCATACGTGCTTACCATTTACCTGTGAAAGCAGCGCTTTGTAGCAAAACCTTTCCTACTGAAAAAAAAAACAAAACCACCCCACATATTTTCAAGGGTGGCATTAAAACTTAACTGCAATTCTTTGTCATAGTGTCAGGAGAGTTCACCGTATTTTTAGAAACTAGGCAGCCAAAAATAGAAGAGTGAGTCTAATATTAACCTCCTCTCATGGCATATAAGCAATTACAAAACCAGTTTAATCGGATTTTTAAAGCTTATCTAAAAATGTTTTATCTTTTCTTATTTTACACTGCCAATCGCCCAATTAAACTACAAACTGGAATATTTCCTGACAGAACAATGTACAGTAGAATTTAAATTATACCGTATTCCCTTTCAAAATTCAAGGCAGTGAAATAATCATCTGCTAGACACTTTAAAGAACAGGAGTGCAAAAGAATTTCTTTTTAAAAAAGGGAGTGGAGGAGAAAATCTCAGATTTAGTTTTTACCATCTCTATCCATAATTGTTTATGTTAGATGCCTAAAGGTTTTGAAATGCTAAGACAAGACCAAGGGGGGGAAATTGGGGGCAGGGCGTGGAGGAGGCAAGGGGAAGGAATAAATGTTTTGAACTGGAACTGCTGAGGGCAGAGTTTGGTCAGTTAATCTCGATGCAATCAGATTCCCAGTCCTTTCTGAACATTGCTTTTCTAAGGTCACTAGGCTTAAAAAAAAAAAAAAAAGGTTTAAAGTACAACTGAATTTCAGTGTTACGGCTAGTACCATTATGTCTGAGAGACAGACTAATGTTATCCCATTACCTTAGCTTCTCAGGTCATAAGAGAGCAATGTAGGCAAAGCCAGGAGATAAGGCAAAATCGCTACTCTTGAAGTTCAGGTGGATCCCGAATTTCTAGACTGAGGCTTTCATTTTTCACTTAGCATTGTCTCTTAATTTTATTTTTTTTCTTTCTCATTTGGTATAGTGTGTAACTGTATTTCAAGAAAGAAACAACTGATGAAAAGTAAAATAATTTTCGGAGGAAAGAAAAGTTGCCATATAAAATCGTTCTAGGAAAGGAGAAAAGAAAAGATACGGCAGTATATGAACTTTAAATATGTCCTCCAAAAAAGAAGCAGAATCAACGGCCCAGGCAAAACAACTAACTAATTTGACCAGCTTCTCTCCTGTGTTCTAGGACATTCAGATCTGAAGGGGTGAAAAAAAAGGTTTCTTAAAAAAAGAAGATAGAAGTTCTCATTCATTCTGTTGGAACACATGGCCTGGAGTGAAAGACAAAAGAAGAAACCAACATATCTTTTACTATTAAGTGAGAAATGTCTTTAATATCTTCTAATTTACAAAAGAAAGCTTATCTGGATGAATTATTACCCCTGCTAGCAGAAATAATTTGAGAAGTATTCCATAAGGTGAGTTAATTAAACTTAACCACCAAACAACAGCAGATAAAAGGAGAAAACACAGATAAATAAAAATTTGGCAAGGTTAGAAAATGCCCGATTAACATCTTGTTAAAAATGTTTAATATAGGGGATGCATACAATATCGCTCAGGGATGGGAGGAAAAGACAAAGAAAGGTAACTGAAGCAATGTATGTCTGTAAAAAATGCACACACAGCAAGACGTTGGTGTTCTGGTAGAGAAAAAAATAATCAAGTTGGAAAAAGCCTAAGAAAATTTCAGTCCTTTTATAGAAAATAAAGTTTGACCCAAGATTCCTGAATTATAAGCTTAATGAAGCTGGATTCTATGCAGTTTTGCTTTCTTAAGGTAGTTTGGTTATTGTGTCACCTAACTGGTAACTCAGACTTTTTCCAGCCAGGTCCAACACCGATCACCAGCATGTTTCACAGTGGAGAGTGGCTAAGCTAAACAAAATAAAACGTTAGGCAAATATTAGGACTTTTATGGTTACTTTTTTTTCCTCTCTTTCTAGTCTCTGTCTCACTTTGTGAAAATAACAAACACAGACAAGAAAAGTAATTAGGATGAAAATAACTCCATTGCCAAATAAACTTAATGGTGTCATAAAATCAAAGTATGCAAGGAAGATTCAGGTCAAGTGGAATTATAATGATGTAAAGCCCAGGAGGAGAATTCAAGGCGTACTTGTAAACACAAGGGGAAAAACTATCACAGTATTAAAGCATCCATCATTCCCTTCCTCTTCTCCACAGAAATAAGTATTTCCAGAGAATAACAGATAATTATAGCATCACAGATGTATATATAGCTCAGAGTATGGTTACTTCAGAATTCTTACAAAATATATCTCCGATAAATAGTACTTTATTTGCAGCTGCATTTCTTTTTGTCTTTTGCCTCTAATGATTAATATACCTGGGACCTGGGCACCCAAAATCACCTGAAATTATTTCCTTCTTCATTTTCAGAAAGAAATAGAAGTGTATGCCTAGTATGTGTCCCCAAACACGCACGCACACATGCATACACACGAAAGCCATTTTATGCTCTATTTTGAGGATTCAGACTTTGCCTTTTTTTCTCATACTGAGAGAGAAAAAGCTTTCAGGAAGATGTGAGTGTGGAAATGTGTGACTGGGGAGGCCGGGCAGGGCAGGGACCTGGCTGGCGTGTGTGCAACAATCCCTGGGGACGGCAGCTAAACCGCCCGTGCCCGTGCTCCAAGCACAAGGACTGCGAAGAAACTGGGTTGATCTTCTGTTAATACAATAGTCATCTCCTATCACTAAAACTGGTTCTTGCACATATCCTATTTTTTCAGTTATTTTAATTTATTTTCAGGTGGATTGTCAGTTAGAAACTGGATACTCTTATATGGTTAAATCTGGGGCAGAGTTATCAAGCACTTTCCCGATATACATGTTCTTCCCGTTTATTTCCAGAATAAACAGGTGCATTCAGATTGCGATGCCATCAGATAAATATTTCTGACAGCCAACTCTCCTCGCTGTCCCAGAGACAGGGTTTGTGTCAGGTCGAGCAATCCTCAGATCTTTTTACAAGAGGACAACAACGGATTAAGCACACGCTGAGAATGAGAGATGTTTCTAGGGGGGAGAAAAGCCCAGGTTTTTTTCCTAGAAAGCAAGTGCTTAGGAAAACCACTGGTCTTTTTGTCAGCATGCTAACTCTTGATCCTAGCATGCAGCTGACAAATGTGATTGCTTGGCCCGCTGCGGCTGCACATGGGCAGCACGACTGCAACGCTGCAGCGAAACAGAGGAGCTCCCAACATAGAAAAGTGTCTCTTTGGCCACACTGCCCCTGTCTGCTGCAGGAATAGAGTAAAGGACTGCAAAAAGAAAAATTGCATGAGGTAAAGGGCATGTCCCATATCACTGTGTAATACAAGCTCTTCACTGTATCACTGCATCACTGCATTGTATCCAGGGCCGCATCAAAAGAAGTGTGGCCAGCAGGTTAAGGGAGGTGATTCTGCCCTTCTACTCCACCCGGGTGAGACCCCACCTGGAGTACTGCGTCCAGCTCTGGAGCCCTCAGCACAACAAGGACAAGGACCTGGTGGAGCAAGTTCAGAGGAGAGCCACGAAGATGATCAGAGGGCTGGAGCACCTCTGCTACGAGGAGAGGCTGAGAGTTGGGGTTGTTCAGCCTGGAGAAGAGAAGGCTCTGGGGAAACCTTTTAGCAGCCTTCCAGTACCTAAAGGGGGCCTACAGGAGAGCTGGGGAAGGACTTTTTACTAGGCCGTGTAGTGATAGGATGAGGGGGAATGGCTTCAAACTGGAAGAGGGCAGATTTAGATTAGATCTCAGGAGGAAATTTTTCACTCTGAGCATGGTGAGACACTGGAACAAATTGCCCAGAGAGGCTGTTGAGGCCCCATCCCTGGAGGTGTTCAAGGCCAGGCTGGATGGGGCTTTGAGCAACCTGGTCTGTGGGAGGTGTCCCTGCCCATGGCAGGGGGGTTGGAACTCGATGATCTTCAAGGTTCCTTCCAATCTAAACCATTTTATGATTCTACGATCCCTTTCACTCCCACTGTAATCAAGGCACAATTTTAGTACGAAAACACTCACAAGAGCAGTGACATCTTCACTTTAACGATATAAATAGTGGCTTTGAACCAATATACTAAGTATTTCATGGTGAAATAAGACCCAAAATGGGTTGTCTATAAAATAGACAAACTGTTTTAAAACAAATGCCAAATGCATTGAGCTTTCAGGACAGAAGCCCGAGACAAAGCACAAGGTAGCAGTAACCTGTGCCATAAGCACTTTAAAATCAGCCAAACTTTCTTTGCCCAAATGGATAATGAGGATTTGTTCAGTACTTTACCAGACTGTTCATCAAATGTATTGATTTTTATCAGTTCATAAACACATATCAGTTTGAACTTTACATCACTGTCAACATAATACCTAGATTAAAAATAAAGTTTAAAACCCAATGAAAGTGTTGCAAGGCATGAAAAGAGTCCAGATAAGCTGTGTTTATTTGGTGGCTGACAGATACTGTTAATATCTGAGACAGAATGTCTACAATAGACTTTTAAAGCATCAAACATTTTTTTTAATTGATTCATTTCAGAAAACTTGTCAAGTAGAAACACAGATGGGGGTGGTTCTTGTAAACTCAGTGATAAGAAGCAAAATACAGAAACTAAAATAATAATATTTGGCATTCTGGAAAAGTAAATTTGAAGCCTGTCAAACATCAAGCTAGGTTAATAAATACCATAGCATGTGCTCCTATAGCATGTAACATTTATCTCCCCAGACAGGATTAACTGAATAATTCATAAGTGCTTTGGAATGGGGAATGAATGAGTTTCCTATACTAATTCTTGTAAAACTGATTACCAGCATCCCATGGGGTTCCCAGTACTCCCCTTTACGCTATGAATGAATGTCCTACTTCAGTTTCATAAATGATCACTCACGATTGCTTTTTTCCTTCTGTGCCATCATCATGTATGGAACACACATAATAAGGTGATTGTTGCCAGCTAAGATTTTTTTTTCTTTTTCTGTTGAGGTTTATATTGTTTGCAAAAATGGTGCAGCGTTACAATAGGCCATTTGTCTTTCACAGAAACAGGATTTTCATGCACAGGACTAAAATCAGACTCTCATTTTACAGAAAAATGCATGCTGAAGTTATTGTTCAGGTCAGAGATTGCAAGAATAAGCTCACAACCGCTTATTTTACTCTCAGCTATGTGTGCAAAGGTAGGGACTTCAACTGATAATATGAATTTTATTACCTGTCAAAAGCAGTTTATAACAGGTGCTTTTTCAATGACAGCATCCCCATCCCCAGAATGATTTAATCACAAAGCCAGTAAAGATAACACTTCTGTGCAACCAACGAGAATCCAATTAGTGTATATGTCTCCTTGGGTTTATCTTGACTCTTCAAGCATCAAGAAAAAAAAGGTATCCAGCTTTCGCAGCCTCTGTCGCAGCCTCTGTCTCAGCCTTCTGCAAGCAAACGTTTCTTGAAGCGGTGGAGCTTTGCACTGACTGACACAGCTGATACAGTGGTACCACGCAGCACATTTCCATGACCCTTCAGCTTCCCCTTTAGACTGGGCCCGCATCTGCCTTTGCTTTCCACGGGTGGCCTGTCATCATACTGCCAGAATAGAACTGACACCCTAACAGGGCAACTGTAGCAGAGGCTAGAGTTTTCTTGCTCATTCCCATCAGGAAGAGGGAGGCAGTAAAAGCAGAAGTGCTGGGAGCGAAGCTGCCTGCCACGCTCACAGAGAGAACTGAGAGCAGGTTTCTCTTCCTCTCCACCCCTTCCCTATGCGAGAAAGGAATCAGTTTCTCCTCATTGCCACATTTTCTTTGGGTAAGGAAAGTGAGGCAAAGATCATGTGCTGAATGCGGAGTCATTGCTTTGATTTAGGAGCCGGCTGCAGTGCGTGTTTGATCACTGCACGTTGAGTGATGATTCTACCGTTGCCAATCATTAGAGTCAACTCATCTCCACAGCTAAAATGGTTCTCCATAAACATACAGGAAATGCTTAGTATGACTATAAAATAATACATAATTTTATACATTGTTATTTTTAAAACTTGTTTTAGTTAGTTTCCTATATTTACCCCTTTTACTAGAGAAGAATGAAAACTGAGCAATCCTATTCATTTGTCCTAAACTAAGAATTTTATAAATGTCACCAAAAGCTATTATCAGCTGCATTTTACTGGTAAAGAGACAATTGTGTAAATCACTGCAGGAAATGAGAGGCATTATCTGGAGCTAAATTCATGCCTGCTTTCTAGCTTAGTGAAGAAAACAAGTAAATAAAAAGGGGAGTCTGTCAGTGGGACTCATGCTGTTCTTCTGTAACAGAGGGTGCAGCGCCTTTACTTTTCTCCCTCCCCCTTCCCAAAAAAAGCATCCAGTTTAGCAAAAAATCATTTTCTTTCCTGTTTTTCTCGCATTTATCTTTGGTAAACTATACTTTCCCCTTATATCAGATCTGCATAGAGTTCCACTTGGCTCAAGACTACTCTGTTCTCTGCATCCTAGGCATGCTGCAGCTGTGCCTGGTATTGCTGAAATATAAATAGATTACCATCTCAGTGGGCTTTAAAGCCACAACTAAGCTTATTAAAATTGAGACATTGCACAAATTCATTCAGTCGGTTCTCGTAATTCTGATCTTTACATTCAGTAACACTGAATTTAGTTTATTCCAGAGCACTGCAGGGAAAAGTGACAGTCAAAGTGATCTCTCCAGACCTAAGTTTACAGCAAGTATTTCTCTGAGTAGGAATAGTCTCATTTTCAGCAGGCTAAAGTTTAAGAATTAGAAGAATGTATGAAACAATGGGTTTTTGGCTTAGAGGAAGCTAATCTTTATACCCTAGCATGCATTAGATCAGACTGGTAAGAGACACAGAATGAAAACTGGTATTTTTGGTGGACAGCCGGCTGAATATGAGCCAGCAGTGTGCCCAGGTGTCCAAGAAGGCCAACAGCATCCTGGGCTGTATCAGGAATAGTGTGGTGAGCAGGACTAGGGAAGTGATCATCCCCCTACACTCGGCACTGGTGAGGCTGTACCTTGAGAACTGTGTTCAGTTTTGGACCCCTCACTACACGAAGGACATTGACGTGTTGGAGTGTGTCCAGAGAAGGGCTACAAAGCTGGTGAGGGGTCCGGAGGACAAGTCTTATGAGGAATGACTGAGGGAACTGGGGTTCTTTAGCCTGGAGAAGAGGAGGCTGAGGGGAGACCTTATCACCCTCTACAACTACCTGAAAGGAGGTTGTAGAGAGGCGGGGGCTGACCTCTTCTCCCTGGTGAAAAGTGATAGGACGAGAGGAAATGGATTCAAGTTATGCCAGGGAAGGTTTAGATTGGATATTAGGAAACATTTTTTCACTGAAAGGGTTATTAAACATTAGAATAGGGTGACCAGGCAGGTGGTGGATTCGCCATCCCTGGAGGTGTTTAAAAAAAGGGTAGATGTGGTACTTAAGGACATGGTTTAGAGGTGGTTTTGTCAGGGTGGGTTGATGGTTGGACTTGAAGATCTTAAAGGTCCCTTCCAACCTTAGCAATTCTATGATTCTGATTCTATGATTTCTGAAGCGGATGGAGCTTTTGCAGCTGACATGAGATGAACTAGTTAAACTTCAGCCACGGTGAATAGTGTTCTGTATTTCAAAATCCGAATAATCTACTTTAATTTCCAAACATCTGATGCAATAGTAAGTGATTTCACTTGGTAATCTACATTTTATGATCTTTTTCTCTCAGATAAACATTAGATTGGCCTCACAGTGTCTAAAAAGATGTTGGTGACTCTAGAGAACTAAAAGAGAAATGGAAATGGAACACTTCGGAAAAATGCTTTTTTCATTTCCCCTTCCACTTTCCTTTTCTGGGACAAGAGAGCTTCTTGACTTCTCTGAAATCTTACCAACCTTCCACTATATTTGCATTCTGTTACAGATGTATTTATATTTAGCATTTTTCTTTGGCCAGCAAAATAGACTATGATGCTGGATTAGTGCTTTATTCATAGTAGGATTTCAGATGAGTCACAGATATATCTCTGCAGCAGCTGTTGCAGACCCTGTAATGCCATTAGGCTCTGACTCAAAGAGAGATGTTGCACTGGCATGCTGTGGCTATAGTCTTAGTGGTCTCTGCAACACAGAAGCCATTTGATGTAGATGATGGGAAAGGATCAATGAAATTTTGATGCAGAGCATATCCTGAAGGCATAATTCACACAATATGCACTTCATAAGTTTTGGGATGTTTTCAGAACTTATATGGAAAAACACTACAGAAGATGAGGAAATTCTACTTGCAGAAGTTTGTAACTGTACCCTGTCAAAAAAGATTCACTTCATACTTCATGGTAAAAAAACAACATTTCCTAGCTCATGGTAAAAAAAAAACAAACCAACCAACACTTCCTTGCTCATAGTAAAAAACAAAAAACAATAAGAAAAAGAAACACTTCCTTGCTGATGATTAAAAAAATCCCACTTCCTTGCTCATGGTAAAAAGCTTCTGCAGACCCACTGAGGACTATTAATGTCCACGAGAACTTTTAGAGGTCTTGCTGAAAAACTACACATTCGTAATACAGAAGAAAATACGTCCCATGTGATACCAGAAATTTGGTCAGGAGTTTAGTTGGATGTCTGCAGAGGATCAGAAAACATCTTATATATTCCCAACGCTATTATAAAAGTACAGTTTCTGAGTTCTAGGGAAGAGTTATCATAGACATAGATAAGGCTTGACATTTTCAGCTTCAGTGCCAAGAACTCTGCTAAGCTTCCACCCTTGAGTGAGGCCATCTGTCCAGAAGCATTAAGCCCAACCTTACCTCTAAGGTCTCATATGTTAAACTGACACACTCAGCTAAATTCAGATTTAGAGCAGATAACCTGCTACACCTGGGAACAGGTACATAAAGTACAGCCACTTGTCCTAAGTGCTCGGTAAGTAAGAGCTATGATCACCTTCTTTCTGCCAAGTCATCCAGTCAGATAGCAGGCATTACTTTGGACTAATAGAAGATATATACCTGGCTCCTCGCACACCTTTCTAACAGTCCACTTGCCGGTTAATGCTCATTTCATTTCATTCCACTGCCTTTATCTGAGTATATCTGGAATGAATCTGGCCTATGAAGACATAGACCAAATAACAGAGGACATGCATGCAGAGATTTAATAGACTAATCATGTAACAAGTTATGTTTCTGAAAAACAGAAATAGAACAGCACATAATTGTTATAGTATGAAGATACATAAATAAAAAGGGAGGAGAGAATGAGCTAAATCATTTGTTACACTGTTGATTACCCAGACTGACAGAGATTTTTTGGCATGTCAAACATCTCAAAAATAAAACACGAATTCTCACCTCCCCAACACAGAAGAATGGGCATCTGTCATGTTACATTCACTCGATCTATATTAGAACCTCTCAAAGCTTTTCAGAGACTCCTACCATGCTGCATGTTTTCATTTTGTAATGAACCCAGCACAAGGACATTATTTTGTTTAAAGGTCATGCAAAGCATTAGCTGAGCACACTCTTCAAGAAAACTGTTTCATAAACGCACATGGTTAGGACATTTCATAAGGGCCCAGCGTTGCAAGGTTTTGAGTACACGAGCAATGATCTCATTCCTCAGATTTGTCTGTATTTATCACCTATGTAAAAGGGAATACACATTGTAAATGCTTACACTTGCATCATCAACACAACAGATCAGTCTACCAAAGAGATAGACAGATGAAAATTATGCTGTTCTGTAACGGTAAATATTACCCCTGGGCAACTAGGTATACGTTAGACCCAGTGTGTACAAACAAATGGGCATTGTTACAGTGAAAGTGGGATGTTTTAGTCCCCTCGCATAGGTTGTTCAAAAGCTCCTGGAACAAAATAAGTCACAATCTTCCTTTTTGAATGTGTTATGGCTGACTTTCTACCGGGGTACTCTTTTAGCTCTCTTCACTGTGATACTGCAGAGCTAAATGAATGCTGAAGACAGAATTTACTGTATTAGAAAGTAAAATACCATGTCATGTACATCTAGCACAGGCTATACATAATTACACTCTTCATTTAGTAATAACATTCTTTTAAAGATTACATGAGAATGCTCTTCTGCCCTTCACCTTTTTTTAATTGCCCCACGCTACCTCGCTGTAGAGAGGACAGAAAGAAAATGGGTAACGCAGTAGGTCAGATCATTGCAGAATGATACTAATTTATAGCATAACAGTATTTGGCACTGTGTTTTTTAGTCAGAAAAGGATTGTGGTTTGCTTTTACTGACTAGATAGTAACATGATGGGTTTAAAATTACTGAAAAAATTCTAGGCAGTATCTTTACACTCCTAAGATCAATAGCAAAAAGGACTGTCACGTTCAGCATATCTAGGATTTCTTTCTGAGCTTTTCTTTTTACTGAAGGATGTTGAAGATGTCAAAAGAAAGTTTTCACAAGTGCAGTATGAAAAGGAAACTTCTTTGGGAACTCGGGAAAAGTGGTTTGTGATCAAAGTCTAATCTGGGCGGTGCTTCATGCGTTTGTCAGTAAGGCTCAACAGGCAGCCAGAATGCTGTGACTTCCAACCTGTGACAAACTGGCTCTGTAACCTTACAGTGAAACTTCCTATATTTGTAAAGGCATTCTAGAACCAAAGATAAAAAAGTCCATCATGCAGGTTGTTTTCACTTTTCACTAAAACTATTAGATTTAAATCTAAACGACCTGATGTCTTTCCTGTGAACTTACTCTTTTACAGATGGACTAACATCCTCCTGGAATCACGTGCTGAAGCGTGCAGTAAACTCCATGAAGTATTCTGACAGTCACAAGTTTCAAACCCTACCTGTTGCCGGAGTTGTCAGACATGTGGTTATTACCCAAACAGTCCAAGAGCTGAGACTAGGACAAGCACCCACCCCAGCGTCAAACACCAGATATTTGTCTATGAGTCTGCAGAAAGCATGAGCTTCTGGACATCCTAAACGAGGTGTACTTTGGTAGCTAAAGACACTTTATCTATTGTTTTAACTCCCAGGCCAGACTTCTCTTCCTTTGATTTGTACAATGTTCCCTTACTCCTATCTTCCCTACACACAACTATTTCCTGACTCCAGCAATCACACCTCATCTTCCTCGGCACACAACTGCCTCCAGAAGTGACACTGAAAAGCACAGGAAGTTTAATTTTTTTTCTTGGTTGAATGTTAATGGAGTAATGGCCCTCCCGGTACTACGGAAGACACTGGGAAGAGCTATTACAGAAGGGAATCTTGTTCTCTTCCTGTAGTCCTGGGACATAATATCTCCAGCAAACTGTGTAACCTTCAGAGATTTGGCTGTCAGACGCTGACTGCGCTGAGAATCTGCAAGCTCAGATGTTCAGAGTCATGACTCCCCCAGTCACAGCTGACTTTATTTTCAGTTTCTTCTGAGCAATGTCATAAAGCATTCCCCTGAGGATCAGGTAGATCACCTGCATCTCTGCAAAGGTTCTGCAGTTTCTCAACTAAATGATCAGTTAATAACTTACCATAGGAGTCCCCCATCGCATACTATTTTCTCTCTCTTATAAGGCCTTCTGATATTTGGGTGCAGTGAAATCAGGGAGAGACTAGAAGGCACGGAGCTCTGTATCTGAGCTCCAATCTGCTACACTGCAGGATAACAGATCGTTCCCCTTGTACTACTACAGAGAGAACGACACCTGCTCGCCCTCCTCAAAATTCGGGGCTGACTCGTGCTCTATATCACTTCGTTTAACAGAATCTGTTCTGCTTTGGGTAGATTTCACATTGATGATGCATTTTTGGTTTATGATTTCCTTCTCTTTACTAACATTTGAATATTCCTGCTACTGTAGCTTCTGGTGGTAGCTATATCGAGAGATATTTAAATCTCTTGCAAGTGCTTTTTGTTACTGACTGCCTAGAAAACTGAAAGCATTTATTTTGTCAGAGTTTCTCCTTATCCTCTCTCCTTGTTCTCCCAGAAACACATATCTAATTGGATATGAGCATTTTAACAATGCTATGGGAAAAGTATCTGCAGCTGACTTAAATTGAAGCTTCAAGGGGCCTCATTCGCCATCCAGTTATCCCATGTTTACAGTGTCATAAAATCTTTAAAATTGAAAGTGTTAAAGGTGGAAGAAAGCAGCAGGGAATTATACTATTGCTATCAATGTAAAGCCATGTAACTTAAATTTGCACCAACTTCTTAAAGTGAAAGTAATCACTGAACAGCACGAATAAACGGTCATGCTGTAATTAAGACCTGTGTACACCACTTGTCATTACCCTGTAAGCATTTTCTTACATGGTTGGCCCTCACAGAAGAAACCAATCTAATACAAACATCTGCATTTTGTTTCACTTCTGTGGCTTTAATCTCATATTTGCAGAAGTGTGTGATTAGCCACAAAGAGGCCATCCGGTTGGCCACGCTCTTCCTCATCCTTTTTCTTTATGTGCCAACAATGCTCGCTCCTGTGCCACGTTCCTCGTGTGATAAATCTGCTCCCCACAATACTATACTGAAACTACCAGCACGACTGTTTCGGTTTCAGTCTGCCGGGCAATGGCTGCTTGTGTGTGTGTCGCAGCTTCACAAAGGTCAAGGAACGCCTGCAGAACCCTACGATACCCTTGAGCCCACTATGAACGCCCAGGAGTCCGGCAAGAGTCCAATCGTTACCTTGTTTTCTGGCAAAGTTTTTAGTTCAGGCACGATGTTCTTCCTCCCCATGTTTTCCACAGCTGTGAGTGACTATCAAGAAAGTCACATTCAGACCTGGACTTTCATGTTCTCCTTTAGCTGTCTGCTTTTGTGTTGAGTGCTCTTCCTGTCTACCCTGGTGTAGCATACGAGGTCCTGTGGGTGCAGCAGTTAGGCACTGGCAACCCTGTCAGAAACTGTCTCTACTGTGGACCTGTATCCACTACTGCAGACCATGGAAGGCCAAGATGATGGTCATTTCAGCCCAGCCTTGCATGGTGCTGAACACCTCCTGTAAAAGGCTACTGTTGTTAGCACTACTACTGAGGCCAGGAACCCACTGCAGTGGGGATGGCACTACTCAAATTAATATCCAAAAAAACTTCCCTGCAAACAGCTCAAATGGCAAAAAAAGGAATTAAAGCAGCCCAGAAGTGCTTATCCAAGGTCATGCAACACATCCTTTGGCACACTCAGGAAGAGAATACAGGTATCTCACTTTTTCACATTCCTGTAAAGGTAACAGAACAAATAAATACGCAATCCTCCAACATGCATCTCTTGTTATGTCACCAAATTACCCTAAAACCCATTCAATTATTGTGCCAGATGTGGGCCCTTTGATGGTGCCGCAAGGCGTTACAGGATGCAGACCAGAGAACTCGTCCTTGCAGATTCCCGTTGCAAGCAACCGTGACTTTGGGTCTATGCTATGGAACTATGTACCCCTAATTCTTTTTCCTCCAGTGCCCTGAATGTGAATCTAACAGTGCATAAAGGAAATTTGAGTAAAGGACATTTAGGCTCAGGTGTAGAGCTGGGTCTACAAAGAAAAAGGATATATAGATGTAGCCTCTCTTTGTTACACTCTGGATCTGCTTTGTTTCTGTTTGTCTGGGTGGTTTTTTTTCTTTTCTATGCCTTGTTTATGCTCTCAGGCACTGCTACTGCAGCAGAGTGAGAAACTAACAGGAATGCTTCCACGGGTTTCTATAAATCAGCCCACAGGTTGAATTATCTGATGTGTTTTGTGGTATGTTCTCTACGTCTAAATATTCACTTCAGGGGGGTGAGGTTTCTTTTATTAACATGTCTTGCCTCAGGGAAGAAGTTTCGTCTTTCATAATCATAAAGGATACACACAATATAAATTTACACTGGCTTGTACAGATCAAACACATTCTGTAATGAAAACTTCACAGCCTGTTTCCACAGGTGATCTATTTTTAAGCCAGAGGGACGGGGGACAGAACAGTTAAGGGCAAAGCATCATTACATAAACAGCAGCAAGTAGAAGACAAATAATTCTTCATATCTTGCAGTGAGATATCGATGAGTACACATGAACATTGGATAGACATTGCTGCCTCAGAGTGTAGGCTAGTTGATGTATTTGATGCCACATTTTGGCAAACAGGAGATTTGTTCATTTCTGTTAAACCACAGAGAGAACTGTCAGGAATTTCACTGGGAGTACTTGAAATATCAGCAAAGAAAAGTCAAATAATTTAAATAAACTTGCTTTGGAGATATATTTATCTGAGATTAAACCAACCTAACCTGAGAGATTTCAAAGTTTAGAAAATAACAACGACTTAACATATAATTTCATAAAGAAAACAACTTGTCACCATTTTAATGCCTCAAGGTAGAATTTCGAAGCACTTTATCTGATCCGTTTATAGAATAGATAGCAGAAGCTTATGCTTAGACATATGCACAATGGGTTTAAAAATCAGAACACAAAGCCTGCGAGTGTTATCCTTTCAGAGGGTCAAAGAAGGTAAAGAAAGTAAGAATGTGCTTTGCCCCTTTGAGCACAGCACTGGTTTAGTCCTCAGCAATATCGTACACAGTCTCCCAACTGATAGGCAAATTATAGACTCATCTGAGCTGAAGTGGTTGTTTCCCAGTACGTTTTTCAATTTTAGATGTAGCTGTTTCTAACATTTCATTAGAAACTTTCCATGCTATGGGAGTATTTTATATATTAAACTACAAAGGTATTGGTTAAAATATTATGAGAGTTTGACATTAATTGCACAGCCTTCAGTTGCTGCAATACCTTATGAAGCAGAAAAAAGACATATGCCAGAAATCCTTTCCAAACAACACTGGAAAAGAGGCAGCACTTACAGCACCAATTTTCCCTTGCACTGTTGTATGAAAGCTGTTTTCTGACAGTATCTCATACGGGAAAATTGCACCATTTCATATACATTCATAGCATCACAGGAAAAATCTGGATTAAATTTTTATATATGTCAAGTTTGTGAAAACTTCAAGCCTGCAGAACTCACTTTCCCTATTTATACATGCGTTCATTTTAAAGAGAGTATTTCTCACTCTGTGAGGCTACCACAGTGGACAGTTGGTATATCATAAATAATAGAAACTTCTGTCTTTAAAGCCCTAATAAAATAAGCGTTTATATCATTTGCAAGAACAAATTTCAGTTGGGTTAAGTAGTCTATACCACAGAAGGCCATTAGTGATGAACTGGTGAGATAAAACTGCCTCATCATAGCTCAGTCTAATACATAAAACTATGCAGTAGTATATGTGATGTTTTTGACATACGAATAGACTCTTAATCGGGGCCTTTCACAATTTTCTTTTACTAGCTCAACATTTCAGCTGTCATTGCAAGGCTGTTTCTCCATCTGAAATAACCTGTTCTTCTCTGTGGATATGCAATTTTTCTGCATAGATTTAAAAAAAACGAGGTTTCTGTCCTCTACTGTGCCAAAAGGTAATGTCTGCTAATAAATTAATGCTAATAAATTGCTATCAGTTCCACCAGAGCTTCAACATATTTCAAAATACACATTGAAATCAAAGAAGCAGCTCAATCTAGTGTGTCATCTAATCTTTAAAGCATAATACTGTTTAATTTACACCTTTGCTGGAAAGCTGACTGGCTTGCTTCTGTTATGCAGCCCAGTCGTGCACATTCCAAACAAGTGATGGTCCAGAAATATTGTATTCCTTAACTATAGAGCATACTCTTAAGTGTGTAAACTGAGCAGACTCTCAGCTCAAGAAGCTGCAGCAGCCTTTTCTGACCTCTTTCTATCAAAACAAGAACAGTGGTGTGTGGAGCTGGAAACTGCTTGAGTGACATAGGCTATATTTACCACAGAAGAGGTGAAAGGGCGGAGCTCATATACTTGTTTTCCAAAGGAAAGAAATAAATATAAGGGCCAGTTGGTTCTGCTGGCAGATCTGGGGCTGAGGGTGTGGGAAGAGGAAGGGAGAAAGGATAGAGGCTACTGGGCTTCTGGAGTAATATTGCAAGCGCATGGGAGCTGAGTTTCCTACATTTGGATGAAATCTGGATGAACTGTCTGTTGTGTAACTAAATGGTTAAATGTGTTTAGCTTAGCATTGAGGCTTTGTAGAATAAAAACTGGAGAACTGGAAAATTTCTTAAGTGATGGTTAAGATTTAACATAACGCTATTGTCTTTTTTTCAAATATTATTCATACTATAAATTCAGAAAAGGCTTTTTCTTTAAAAAAATTGGGATATTAAGCATTCACAATAACTCAGAGTATGCAAAAGTATACCAAGAATAAAGCTACTAATTTTGTTGCTGTGCTATTTTGTGATGTGGAGAGTGGCCTTGTTTGTAAAATAACTATTCACAATTTTAAACAGCATTTGGCAGCGCTGTTTTAGTATCTTCTGTACTCAAGTGGGTAAATTTCCAGTTGCCCAAAGGTATCAGTAATAAGCGCCACTTGCCAAGGATCTTAGAGCTGAAAAAAAGTTTTGACATAAAATGGTATTTAAAAGTAGATTTAAGCAACAATCCTATTTTTCACCAGCATTGCAGTGATTTGGGGGAAAATGCACGTTGACTGGCACATATATAAATTTTTAGTGAGTTTCAGAGTCTGGTTGAAGCCTTTTAACAACAGCGTAGCTGCTATGAATTACAATACACCCCCGCCCAAGATGCCTTTTCACGAAAGGGCCCCATTTATGCTGGAAGGGTTATATATATGGTGAGTCTCCTGAGTGACTGCTTCAGTCAGGCTTCAATGGAATCTCAACAGAAAACTAAAAGCTGTTTCTTACAGAAAGTAACTTGCATCGGCCAAGCCTGTGCCCGCAGCTGACTGACCTACACTGAGTATTTCTTAAAACTGGAAAAAGAGTGCATGTTCTCCCCAGGCATTTTGTTTTTCCAGTAAAAAAGCATGAAGAGAGTTCTTTCTACAATCTTTGTTTCTGGTTCAGCAAAAAAAAAAAAAAAAAAAAAACAAACTAAACAAACTAAAACACAAAACAACAAAAACACAAACAACCCGCACATTGCTGCATAGGATGATGCAGAAGAGCATTCTCTTTTGAAGAGGAGACTCCAGCAGTTTTTCTGGCCCATGGCTTGAAAAAAACATGCATTTATTTCCCAATGCAATCATCTGTGAAGCAAACTATTCCTTTTTCCTGTATCTGAGCTCGGCATTTAAGAAGAACAAATTCTTGGTTCAATTTTCTCCATGGATGAGGTTCTGCTTGACTGATTTACACGGATTAAATGTATACAATTTTATTAAACTGACTCTGTTGCTGTTAAGAAAGACTGTATCTTATTTTCTCATAGCACGTACGTATGCTTTGTAAAGAAATGAGCAGCAATCCCACATCCGTAATCTGACTGTGTTATGTACTTTCTGGAGGACACAATGGTGGCCTTTAGCAGACATGTCAGCCTCAAGTCTCCTCAAGATTCGTGGGACAATAGTAGCTTTATTCTGTTTCATAACTTCCATCGTCCTCTAGGCAGTCAGTACGCTTTACGCCCAGCTGAAATAGATGCAAAACACCACTATGCCAAGACACACCTCCTATCACCTTTCCTATTTTCTTCATCCTGTTTTTACCATGGCTGTTTTTACCGAGGCGTAGGGAGAACACGCCAGAGACACACTGCTCAGCCTGTTGCAGTCACCCAAGTGTCACGTTAACAGTCTAGAAGTAAAACCGCCGCTGCTGCTTCAGCCTGAGGCATCTGCAGGTGGGACCTCCTTTCCACCAGCCCACGCGGGAGGAGAGCTTGGATTCACGCTGACTCAGGGCTGTCAAAACTGCGGCACTCTGACTTCGGAGAGATTAAAATTAAAAAGCTGGGCGAGAAGTTTGAAAACTGCCTGTCAAACCGAGAGCGGCAACCGAGCCTCCCTCCGCCTGAACGGGGGGGCTCCACAGCAACGTTTCCAATCCCTTCTGGGGATGGACGCCTCCCGCCTCCCTTCCCCGCAGCCCTTCGCTTCATTTACACCTGGCTAAGCTGTGTAAGGGACCAAAGGACGGATGGAGTGCCCTCTGCAGATAAACAAGGCTGGGCAGCACCGCAGGCTCCCC
>NW_009648333.1:1576534-1707949 GCF_000708025.1 Charadrius vociferus | reverse complement strand
CCGGGGGTATTTATTTGGCCTGGGGTATTTGGCCTGGGGTATCTGTTTGTCATGGGGTGTTTGTCCTCTTAGGGATAAGGCGGTGTGCCTCCTCCGTGGGTAGTATGTAAGTGTACGCTGGTCATAAGGAATAATAAACGTTTCTGATCCAGGGAACGTGCCTCAAAGCTTCAGACTGTGCTGTTTTGTGGCCAAGGGTTAGGATTGGTTGCCTTCAGATAACATCCTGTCAAGAACTGCCTTGTAGAAAAAGTCAATGAAGTGAAATTATCTTAATATAATATTATTAAATTTTTTTTTGCATGCAAAAGTAAGATTTGAGCTCACTGTTATCAAAGTAGCAGTGTATTGGGACCGCTTACGGCTGCTGTAGGTAACGATAGCAGTGTCACTGTAATGACGCAAGTATGCAGGTTTTAGCCCTTTGTCTGAAAGTTTTTGCACTTAAGCCATTACATCAGACTGATTATTTTTTGGCTTTGTTTGGCTACATAAGGAGGTACATGCTTTCTCATTGTATCTTTCTTCCTTCTTCCAAACAAAGGATTTCTTTTTTTCTTTTTTTTTTTTTTTTTTTTGTGCTAGGAAGAGCATGAAGAAAGATAGATTAGAAGTAGGCTGTTACCTTGATGGGGTTTTTTTTGTTCCTCCCGTGTCACATACCTTCCTCCCCCAAAAGTAGCTTTGTAGGAGGTCTGGCTCTGCCTTTACCTAAGGAGATGTTAGCTGGCCAAGAAAGAAGAGAATGCATCTTTCTAAGAAGAAAGGAAGAAGGTACATCCTTCCAGGGACACTTTTGAAATATGTTTACAACCAGAGCAGCTGTGCTGATTAGTGGATGCATATAATGGTACTAGTTAAATGTCCAAATTTTCGGTGCTTAATTTCAGTTCTTTTCCAGACAGTTGGTTTTCACTGCAAGCTTATCACAAATAAATTGGGAAAATTGATGCTCTCTTTAAAATGATCTAATTACAGGAATCTTAACGGTTATTAAATGAACAAATGTGGTGTTCCCTAAAGGTAAATATCTATCTAAGATGTGCAGATGCAGTAAAAGGGCGGGGGGGGAGGGGGGAGAGTCTTAGCTTATTTGAATAGTGTTTGAGGTTGGGTAACTGTACAACAGTTGAATACTGCGCTTAGGCTTCGCAAAAATTCTTTAGGTCTGAAAATGGGTATGAAACATCTTTTAAGAAACTTAGCTTCTGGAAAATGATGTGATAGTTTTTCATCATAGCAGTGGAGTTATTGACTCATACTATACTTTACTATATATAGAATTATTCAAGACAAATAATTTTGAAACTGTTACTGTTTTCTTACTTTTAATGTGATGCTTACTAGTTCATTTTATTTATATTCAGTTCAATTTATTTATACTTGGTTCATTCACAACGAAACCAATGTCAAAAAGTCTCTTACTTCCTTTTTTTTTTTTTTGAGATAAATGGCTTCCAAGTCTAGTTAGTCCACATGTTTGAACTGTGTGGCTGGCATTTCTAAACAGTTCTTCGTAAGTAAATGTTACTGTTTTCTAAAAATGAGAACTTCACAGTTCTGCAACTCCACTAGTCTCATCCCTAGCATTTGACAGTGACATAAAGGAACTGTGGAACCCTAGCTCTGGTGTTGTGGTTTAACCCCAGCTGGCAACTAAGTACCATACAGCCACTCACTTATTTCCCCCAGGTGGGATGGGGGAGACAATCAGAAGAGTAAAAGTGAGAAAATAAAGACAGTTTAGTAAGTAAAGCAAAAGCCATGCACACAAGCAAACCAAAACAAGGTATTCATTCACTGCTTCCCATGGGTAGGCAGGTGCTCCGCCATCTCCAGGACAGCAGGGCTTCCGTCACGCATAATGGTTACTTGGGAAGACAAATGCCATAACTCTGAATGTCCCCCCCTTTCCTTCTTCTTCCCCCAGCTTTGTGTACTGAGCATGATGTCATGTGGTACGTAATAGGCCTTGGGTCAGTTGGGGTCAGCTGTCCTGGCTATGTCCCCTCTCAACTCTTTGGGCACCCCCAGTCTACTTGCTGGTGGGGCAGTGCAAGAAGCAGAAAAGGCCTTGACTCTGTGTAAGCGCTGCTCAGCAGTAACTAAAGCATCCCTGTATTATCAACACTGTTTCCAGCACGAATCCATAGCCCCATACCAGCTGCTATGAAGAAAATTAACTCTACCCCAGTCAAAACCAGCACATCTGTCCATCGCAGGAGGTTCTCGTGCAAAGTGATGATAAGGCTGCCTTCAGAGACCTCCATCAAAGTCATACCTACGGTGCAGAGTAGGAAATTTTTGTTACTGGCAGGGTCCATGTGTGTGTTTTGGAAGTCTCTGATAATACTGTAATCACAAACAGCAGCTTCCATAAGTGCTGTTACGGTATGGCCCATTCCTTAGAGTAGCCTAAGACCTCTGGGGATCTGACAGACAAGCTTAATATTACTTCCCTTACTCTAGAAATTTTGTGTTGTATCTTTGGGGTTAAAACCTCGTTTTTGTCTCCTGTCACTGCAGCAACTAATTTCTGCTTCAGCGACCTTTTCCATGGATCATGAGCTACCTTATCAGGCTGGACAGTCTTGACATTGTCTCAGAACTAAGTGCTCTCTGACATGAAGAGATAGTAATACTGCTATTAGAGAAAATCAACTGTTGTGCTCAGATGAAATAAATTAGGTTAGAACTGTCAGAATGATGCACACATGTATCATTCCCAGGAATTGGTCAACAGTTGCATAGAAGAATTGAAACTACAGTCTATAAATTATTACAAAATAAAAATTGTAGGTATTTTAACATCTGTAAGACGATGTCACCTTCATGGAGAAAAGAATTTGGTTATAAAGGAACTACTATTTTTGTGGCTTTCTTCCAAAACTCTGCAGGTTCTTGTGCTCTTCGTGGCTGATAAGAGATAATCAGGCACGCTTATAACCTTTACTTAATAAATTTTTGTGCCTATTATCTCTGTTGCATAGAAGAACACCTGCAGTTCACCATAAGCCCAGGAAACACTGCAGTTCTAAAGTGGTACGTGTATCAATAAAGTCTCACTCAAGGTGCAGAGGATCTGGCCTCATAAACGAATTTAGGAAAGTACTACCTGTGTTTTCACCACTGGTAACCTTAATTCAGAATTCTACCTGGACTTTAGATACTTGGTGCTGTGGAAAGAGCATTGGTGTCATGTATTCTGCAGTTGCAAAACACATGGGGAATCTTTGAGTGGTGTAGCTTACATCTAGCTTTATTAAATACAGTAATTAACTGTGGTTACTTCAGCTATATATAGCTGCTCAGTTAATATATGCATCTGTTAAATAATATGAACTGTAATCAGTCAAAGCATTTTATTTCTTTTGAGACACTATGGGAGAGTGGAATTGTGGTTGGCAGTTCTTACTAAGGTTCTCTGAAGATTAAAGCATTCATGCTTTTTATCTGTGTATTGGTGGAGTTCAGTCAACTATATTAGGTCATCAAGAAAGGGTAGAATTTTGAGATGCCATGGTAGTGTGTACCAACAACAGTACATAATAACTAGTTCTTCATATTAGTGGAGGTAAATGCCTGTATGAAAACTAGGTGAAGCTGAGCTTGTGCAAGATGAGGTGACTTTCATGTGAAGAGGGAAAGTGTTTTGAAATTCTGTAGTAGTCATCAGATTGCCTTCAGCAGACCGTCTGTTTTCGTAATGCCTAATATATCCTTAGGTGTTTCTACTCATGGACTATATAGCATTTTACCAGATGCAGTGCTCATTATAGTCACTTGTGTCTTTTTTTTTTTTTTTCTGCCAAGTCTGTTTCGCAGACTATGTTGAGTTCCCAGTGCTTCACAACAGGGAAAAAACTTGGTCTAGTTCTAGCACAGGCTTAGCCATCTCAGTGATACCAGCAGGTTCAAGCAGGTCATTGCGATTCCCTTCTGTGCTCTGCGTCCTCAGAAGGACAGACTGATGGGTCAGGTTCCCAGTGCCTGTTCTGTCATCGAAGGTCCATCACGACATTATGACAAATAACTCTGAAGGGACCTTCTTTTTCATAATGATGCCCTATTTGAACTGTGCTGCGTTCTTTGGGAATACGAGCTAGCAGTCTTACTCATGTAAGAGGTTCTTGGTTACTACACCAGCTTTCAAAGCTTTGAGAATGAAAAAGAACTCTTTAATGTTTAAGGGAAGTGAATTAAAATCCTTTTGGTGTTTTGGGAAGGTTTTCTTTCCTTCAGTTTCTTTCCACATCAGTCTGTCTGTGTTTACCTTTGTTCATTTCTTGTAATGAAAATGAGACTGGTTTAAGGAATGAAAGCTGAAACTGTTAAACTACCTGACCTAAAGGAAAATTTGGATAAATGGAAAATATTTGGACAATGTTTACTCTTTAGAATTTATTGTTGTTATTTTACTAATTTAGAAACTTTATTATCAAAACTGATTTAGGAAGAGTCCCTGAAAATATTGTGTGTTGGAACAGAGTTGCTCCTTCCAAATTTATTCTTGGAAGCAACATATGATCTTCTATGGATTCTTGTGTTGGAGAAAGCTCAAGCTAGTTGTTTTGGGGCTTGTTTGTTTGTTTGTTTCATTGGTTATGTATTTATTTGGGCTTTGTTGTTGATGAGATGCCATTTTTGCTTCATACTGAAAACATATTCTATGCAAAATACGCATTTTGCGATGAATTTTTTTTTCAGGTACAGCTTGTACCATGGGAAGTAACTACCCGGTCTCCATATTCTCAGAATTCACAGCAATTCTGTTTCCAGTTTCTTCTTGCCTTTTCCCACTTTTGCTTATAATTTACTTCCATTCTTTAACTTTGAACAGATTGAAGGAAATCCTGAACCAAAACCTCAGTTATTTATTGGGTGACTTAGAGTGAAATTTATGGTGTTTTGTGCTTATCTGTCAATAATTTCCAGATTCTGTGTTCCATTAGCAAATAACTTTCAGACTGCAGAGAAATATTATGTACAGTCATTCTAGTTTATGCAACAGCTTTGTAAATGACCTTTTTGATTTGATTAGGGTAATAGTTACAGTCCTTTGATGTTGAAGCACATTTTTTATTGGTTTTGGCCCTGCAGTGACATAAAATAATAAAATAATCAAAATATATTATCAGAAAGTGTGATTCTGAATGTTAAGAGGAAATTAGTTTTTAAACTTGCCGGTTTTGCATAACAAATTGTCAGAGTAGTATGATGTGTTGGCATTATTTTATTTTTCTTTTTAAAGTGCTGATTTACAACTTTTTTCAAGTCAGATGCTTTTTTGTCCATGGGGGCATGTAAGAATGTATGTCATAGAATCTGTTTGATAATTCAGCTGTGGTTAAATATCAGCTCAACTCCAGTTAAATGTCAGCAATTTTGCAAGCCACAGCAGACGAAGAAAAGTCTTAGAATATATTTGCTCTTCTTTCTGAATGGCAGGTCTTGCTAGTACAGTATCACAGTTCCCACTTGAAATGTGATAATTGCTGTTTTACTCTTGCTAAATAGATGACTTCAAAATTATGACTAAGAAGTACTTCAGAATTTGCTGTGACCTTAAGTTGCCTTGGTCTTTAGGCCAAAAAGTGATGCTACTTTTAATTCTAAGCCCTGGAACAATACTTTTCTGATAGCTTAGTGCGATGAACAAACAAGAAATGTATTGGGTAAATATCAGTTTAATCCCTGTAACACAGCAATAACTACACTTTAAAAAAAAAAGTGCTTCATCTTAAGTTCTTACTTTTCTTCACACTGATTTTTTTCATAATCAGAATTTTGTAATGGCTGATGCTTTGTTATTGTCTGTGCATATGTTGTGATGTGTTTTTTTGTTTTTCCTGTCTGAATTCTGTACTTCAGGTTTGGGTGGTTTTTTTCTTAGTCAACTTGCTGAATGTTTGGGTCAACATTCTTCTCTTGTCTTGGAACCTTCTAATGGATTACAGAAGGGCAATCAACTCTTTAATTCTTGATGTGTGTTAAATGTATCCTTTTCAAACATACCTTTATCAAAAATGTAGCTACTTTCACCAAGAGATGATTTGGTGAAATTTCCCTTCCATTCTTAAGTATGGGTATGCTTTAGTTGTTTTTGTGGTTACTTGTATATTTTTATTACAGGTGCTCTCTGTTTATTTGATTAATAGTCTGAGTTGATACAAATGGATCCTTACTTCTGGAAGAAGAAATATAGCACTTGGTAGCTTTTTTTTTCAAAAAGGCGAGCTTTTACATAGACCTACTGCACTGAAATGTGAGGTTAGTCAGCAGTCAAGCTCTAGCTTATAGTTTGGGCTTTTAAAATTTCATAGAAAGGTAGCTCTTAAAAATTGGGGGGTGATGTAACGCAGTTAGGCTCAGATTTGTGAGTGTAGTTTGATAGATGTCCTACTTAGTATTTGAAAGTGAATAGTTGAAATGATACGTGTCTTAGATGTGATTTCTTGTAAGGTGCCAGATTGCATCAGGGATTGTAATAAGGGACAAATCTGCAGCCTTTATTTCTGTCCTTTTGACTGTAGATTGGTAGACATTTCAAATGAACATGTACCATAACTTTCACATCCTTCCTTGTTGAAAAGTGTATTCTTTTTTAATTTTAGTTCCTGGCTTTATATTGGGCCATCTGAGTACCAACCAGTTGTTGTCAAATTCTTTACTCTCCTTACGTAACTAACATATAATGAAGATTTCCTTGCACGCTGTATTTGAAAAGATGACTCTAATGAAATAAATCTTTTGATGATTTAATCTGTTTATGCTAGATCAGTGTGGGCGAGACATGGCAGAAATTGGAAATGCTTTATGATAGTTTTCTGAAGATGCGAAATACAAACAAACCCTGGGAGTGCAATAGATAATTTTTAGTTGCAGTTTTAGTGAATGCATCATGTGGGGAACTCCCAGTCATGCTCAAGGTGGTACCTACGAACATACTGTCCTGTGTCTGACAAATGAGTGGAAAATTTCACTTACAAAATGTAATGTATTGACTTCAAAAACAAAACAAAGCTGTTGTAGGGAAGGCCTGTCCCACATGCAGGCCAGGGTGGTATAGTGTCCCTGATGACATTTGGCATGCTGAGAGCCCAGAAACAGCGCCTGAGTTTTGGCTTGCCTTGCAGCTGTGCAGCAGAGAGTCCTCTTTGACCTCGGTCAATTCTGAAAATCAGCAGCTACCTGGCAAAAAAATGTGCCCAATTTCTGACCAGGCATCAAGCAGCTAACCAGGATAGATGCATAGCTGCAGAGGAGCTGAAACACAGGTGTGCTGACTCTTCACTGAAGTTCTTGGGTAGGTAATGCAAGCAAGAAGTAATGGTGTTATTGCGAAGTGTGTTATATGGACATTTAAAGAAATGGCATCATGGGATGGTAGGATGTAGAAGCTCTGTATCAAATGCTGGATTAAAATTTCATGTCTTTTTTTTTTTCTACACTCTGATAATCCTATGAAAGTAGAGCATTTCAAAGAGCATTTTGTGTCTCTTGTTGCTTGGAAAACATATTAGTCATTAAATTAAGCATATTTACTACTTTAGATGAGCTTCAGTAATGCATCAGCTTTTAGATATTTTTGTGTATGTGTATACACATATAGACAAACACACAAACAGGGACTGAGCTTTGTGTAGCTGCCTAGTCTGTGTACTGTAGTGAATGTATTCTAAAATCTGGAGGTGAAGGGACATGTAACCTTTAAAGCTTTCAGGGTAGTATAATGCGCCTAGAGCAGGAGAGCTGGCTTTACTGAAGCGGCAGAGTATAGAGGGGCTACATGTGAGGTTCTGAACTTAACTCCCAAGTGAAAATTTTAAGTGAAAATTGGAGGGGGGGGCGGGGGGGGAGGGAATTTGAGGTAGTAGGAAGTGGGGTGGTGAATGTTTATGAAGCTCCTCAGCACCTTTTTGTTGTCATTTTGGTTCAAAGAGAACAAATAAATGCTGTAATACTGGTATATGAAAATAAATGTCTATAGTTCGGTTGTCTTTTTAACACAGTGTGTAGTGTTTAATGCCTGCTAACATTTGCTTTAACTCTATCACTGTCAGTACTCAGGGCTTATACTAGCATAAGTTTTTTTAAAGAATGCTTTGAAATTAAAGTAGTACATTCCACAAATGTGCAAACTCTTATTTCCTGAACTTAGTCAGGCTAGGTTGGTACTTTTGACACAACTCTTCCATTCAAGTGCTCTCACAGGAGCTGTATTTCATGTTTGCTCTTTTATTGAGCAACTGGAAAGTAAATGTCCTATGCCCGGAGTGAAGGTGCACTTGCAATGTGATGGGTTTGGGCTCAGTCAGGTATAAAAATGTGATTGGATGCGCAGCTATGGCTTGACTGAAAACCTAGTCGTCTTAAAGATGTACTTATATCTGGTTGTGCTACAGGGAGATATGTTTATGGACTTTTGTGCTGGAGGTTGTGCATAGCCAGTTGTATGATGGTTGTCACTCCAAGGAGAGGTAATGACAAGAATAGGAGATGGCATGCTTAGTCTGCCACGTGTGCCAGTGTGGTTCCTTGAGTCGAGGATGGTTGTTCAGGTGGGCCCAGTGTTAGGCTGGCTGCCCTTCCTCTGAAGGGTCCTCTTGAGATACATACTGAAGTTTGAAGAGAAGTGTGTTGAATGCGTGCCTTTCACTGGGGGAGCTGGAAGGAAAGAAATAGAGAAATTGCAGTAGATGAATGTAGTAGTCAGGATTTCCTGCATAGTAATGGAATCTGTGAATTCTAATTGGCAAATGGCATGAAATTACAAGTTTCTGCTGAGCCTTTGCACAATGTGCGGAGACTTGACCTGGCAAGGTAGTGTCTGAAATATAAGTTCTGGATATAATAGGTAAGAGGCGTTGTAGTGGGCCAGTGGTCTGGAGGATGACTTGCATTTTGCATAACCTGTTTGTAAAGATTTATAGAACATGCTGGAAATAAGCTTTAAGTTTTAGTGTACAGCCTTAGTTATCCTTGACATGCATATACATTCTGATGTACTTAATTGCATTTTAACATGTTTTTTTTTCTGTGTAACCTTCTCATTTGGCATATAGAACGAAAAGTGCTTATTTGACAAACAGCTATACACACTCAGATTATTGTTACAATTTTAAAACTTGTTGGTGATTGATTTATGCCCTGCCTGTGTTTACTTTACAAGCTCCAGCCTGAATAGACTGCTTAGACCTGTTGGTCATCAGTGTAATGGCTGAGTAGCTGACGAAACATTAGTGAAAAGTCTTGAGAGAGAATACATTGGTATTCCCTTTGACAGATAAGTCATGATGCAGGTTGGTACAAAACTCCTCATAGTTTATAAAAGAATAGACACAAAGCTCAGCTTTCATTGACTAACTGAGATAGGAGCTGGGAATGCCAGTAACTCTAAGAATACCACTTCAAGTTAAGCACACACAAAATGAGAAATGTCTAATGTCACTTTTCTGGGAATAATCTGGCTAGTCTGGTACAGAAAACTTGTAGCAGGTGAAGGAATGGTGTCCCTAACCAACAAATGCTTAGTGGCCTTGACTTCCAAGGATCATGTCCTTGCAGCTCAAGATTGGTCTGTTGCAATGAGCAAGAAATAAGCGAAGGTGGCAGTAGGACTGCATGAATTAGCAAGGAGCCCCCCACAAAACTCAAGTGTAAGAAGGGAACGCAGAAGAGGTGAAAGCAGGGACAGGTGGCTGGAGAGGAGTATAGAGGGATAGGGTTAACTAGCAAAGCCAAAGCCCACCTGGGGTTTAATCCTGAGAGGGGCTTGTAGAAGCCCTTCTTGTTCTCCTTCAGATGTAACAGCAGGAAGATGATGACTGTGGAAAATGAGGGCCTCCTGCTGACTGGGGCAGGGAATCTGGAGACAAACGACACAGAGGAGGATGCAGGACTTCGAGCTTTCTCCGCTTTGGTCTGTAGTGATAAGATCAACCTTCAGGAACCACAGGTTCCCGATACCAGTGGGAAAGTCTGGAGCAAGAAAGACTTACCTCAGTGGAGGTGGACCACGTTAGAGAGCACTTAAACAAACTGAGAATACCTGAGCCCATGGGATCTGATCAGACGCGTTCATGAGCATAGAGGCAGCTGGCAGGTCTCACTGTTACGCCACTCTTGGTTACCTTTGAAAGGTCATGGTCGTCTGGTGGGATTCCTGAGGACTGGAAGAATATAATTGATCTCACAGTAGGGTAGCTTACATGGGTTTTCTGTGTTTACTTGGTTTTTTAATTGTGACAATGAATTTTCTATGAGTATTTCTGAGAATATGTGAATTATGCAAACAAATAGAATTAGTCATTTTGATTTAAGGTAGCTATACTAGACACATACTTTTTGTATTTAATTTCATTGTTCAGACATCCTCTTGGTAAACTGTTTTTCTACCATTGAGATTAGTGGTTAAATTTCAACAAAGTTTATATAAGAAATTTATGTATTTACCTGTTCTTTTGCAAACTCTTGTTACACTTCTGTAGGGGGGTGTGTGCGTGTGTAACACTAATTTAAAAGAAGCACAAAGGGGCAGGTGTGTTGTGTCTTTTGGGCAGATATAGCACAGGAAAATAGATTAAGTAGTATGAAATGAATTGTATAAAGGTTACAGTAAATTTCCCTTTGAATATTTTTCCCTATAAATTCAGCAGTGACCAATGTTAATTTTCACATGCAAAACTTGAAACTGATCTGCTGAATGATCCCTGTACAATATGTAGATCTTCTAAGTTTGTAGTGCTTATTTGTCAGATAACTGCATTTTTTGTTACATGTTGCCCAGAATTACTGGTATATTCTTGAACTTCTTGCTTTTTTTCTTATGTTAGTGTTCATATATTTCTCTTGGTGTCTGTCTTTTAAAATATTTACCTCAGTACTGAAAGTAACTTCCAGAATTTTGCAGGTTTTTAACCTAAGACCGCTCAGTGGGGAGAGGTGGAAAATTATTTTTTTTTGTATGCTCACTTCTGGATTCAGACCAGATGCATCAACAGACCATAGTTCATATTGCCATGAAGTGGCGCAAACTATTTAAGTGTACTTACAAATTCAGCAGATTTTACAGTTACTATTCATTATCATATATACAAAGCGTATTGACTATATATCTTGTATCCTCATATCTAATTAAAGTGATTTAAAAGGTTGAAACTTTTTTGTTTTTAAATGAGCATTGCTCGTTATTGAGAAATGCAAATGCTTTGAGTTCACATTCACAATAGAAGTTGGTTTTTGTCATGAAGTGCCTTGAATCTTGTGTATATAAATCTCTATGTATGAAAAATCATGCTATGTTTTTACAGGCTATGAGAAGACAGATGATGTTTCAGAGAAAACTTCTCTAGCTGATCAAGAGGAACTGAGAACTATATTCATCAATCAGCCCCAGCTAACCAAATTCTGCAATAATCATGTCAGGTATTAACCAGTGTTTTTGTTAATACATATTGACTTTCAGAATGTTGCGTGTTGCGTAGCACAAATGAAAGAACACTCTATGTATTCCACTTCTGCCATTTCCTTTGATCACTGGCTACAGCCTCAGATTCTGGAGGGGGGAGTGAAGCAGATCAGCGAGAGCAGCAGAGCTGTTTCATTTACAAACCCGGCCTTTCAAATTTTTAAGAATGGGGTGAGAAAGGTCTGGATGGGGAAAGAGTTGCCTTTACAGCTACACCATCACCATATCCCTGGAGTATGGATTCATTCTTCAGCTTTCAGTTCAGTTGAAGTTCAGTTCATGTTTGACTTTTGAACGTATTTCTGGTAGCTGGATGCCAACGTAGATGTACTTCTACATCTGGCATTGTTTGTGCTTTGGAAACTGTCTTTTTCAGTCAACCCGCTGTAAAGATGCTGTGGTTGCTTATAAAACTAATTTTGAATTTCAAGTTTAGGCTTTTGGACTCAGCTGATGGTTTATGTTGTGGTTTTTTTATTTGTTTTTATTGAAATTTAAGTAATATACTGAATACTCAACGTATATTTAAATCTGAAAACACTCTCAGTTCTGTTGTTAAAATTCAAAGTATATGAATGGCAAAAATATCCCTGTCCCAAGTAGGTGTGTTATTTCTGAAGGTACCTTTGATATATGCAGAAATTTTATAGACATTGAAAATAACATGGTGGGGATGTTTTCGTGGACTTGAGAGATTTCATAATGCTTTTTGTTTGTGTACACAACTTGCCTTTTCTGTCTTTCCCTTTGCTTCTTGACAGTGCTGAAATATTTGCAGGATATATTCATTCCAACTTTAAATCGACTATTTTACGCGAAGTTACATTATTAACTTTAAAAGGGTTAAAATATTCTTACAAGTCTTTAGCTTTTAAGTTTTTGGCATGATTATTTTCACTGTTACTGTTTTAGGACCTTAGGATGTAGCAGACTGTTTTTAAACAAATGTAAGGCTGGCAAAGAGCTGGGAGCTCAAACAAAGTCTGATGATGGCTTAGCTGAGGTTATTACACTAGGATGAACTGTATTCTGTTCTTCCAGCATAGCAAAACTATACTTAATATCCAGTACTTATCAGTTTTTAAAAAGTGAGCTTTCCAGTCAGTGAAGAGTATAGTTTTTTTATCTTTTAATAGAATTTTGTAATTTTAATCGTTTCTTAAATGCACCATTTAAATTTAGGTGGTCCCATTGTTACATTTCTTGCATTGAGTTGTGCAAACTCATACTCGATGCAGAAGCTCTGCAGCTCCTCAGTCCTGATTTAGCATCCTCGTCGTTATATCTCTTTCCCCAGGATTTTTTTCTGAATTGGAGCTATTGTGCAGAATTGCCATGGCTGGCGGGGTAGGGTACTGGAGCCTGACTTACCTGTGCCCTCAGCCATGGTGCAACTGCTGGCCTGCTACCTTCTCTTTATTTTGTTTTTAGAATCTTAGAATAGTTTGGGTTGGAAGGGACCAGTGAAGGTCATCCAGTCCACCCACCCCCCCCACAATGAGCGGGGACATCTTCAACTAGATCAGGTTGCTCAGAGCCCTGTCCAACCTGACCTTGAATGTCTCCAGGGATGGGGTATCTCCCACCTTTCTGGGCAACCTGTGCCAGTGTTTCCTCATTGCCACTTCTCCTCATTGCCTGTAACTGAGTGACAGCAGAGCTTGACTGCTTCCTGCAGAGCAGGCAGAGGTGGCAAGGGAACTTCTTGCCTCAACACAGAAGCTGTTAGTGGCAGGCACTTCCCTGGCTTAGCCAGTCCATGGATGCCTGCAGGAGTCTCTGTAGAAGTCTTTCAGTTTCTCTTTTAGCTAAAACAAATCTGTTTGCTAGCACAGCAATCACAAAAGGTTCTGTTTTATCTGAAAGCTTGTGTAACTGAGAGGGAAGAAATACATTTAAAGAATTTTTCACACTGTAATAATAGTGTATGTTTTTGTCTCTTTCTCTCAGCACTGCAAAGTACAACATAATCACATTCCTGCCCAGGTTCCTTTATTCCCAGTTCAGAAGAGCTGCTAATGCATTTTTTCTTTTTATTGCATTACTTCAGGTAAGATCAACAATAAGATGCTAATGTTTGAAACTTGTTGAGAGAGCATTTACACCATAGACAGTGTTTTGCAGAGACACTGAGGTTCGTGTACCATTCTTTCTGAGCTCGTAAGCCTCGCAGAATAGCTGAACTGTATAAACTTACTTTTCGTAAGTGTTTGGTTTTGTGGGTTTTTTTACTCCTTGGAGATAACACAATACACAGATTTTTCTGTAAAATAGGTTTAGTATAGCTAAAATACTGTCAGATGAAAAAGACTGTTGTGACAGGAAAATCCCGTTTAAAAATATCTGGCATACACAGAAAATGTTACCTGTAGTTGGCATTTCTCGTAATGGAGGGTACTGCCTAAAACCCTGAACTTTATGAACTTTAATCCTGTAGTCTGTTTTGAAAGGCAGGAATTGCAGCTGGGGAGAAGTGATTATTTATTCTTAGAGTGAAGCTGATAGTGAAGTTGAGCCTAGATGAAGAAAAGCAGCAGTGGAGTCCAGTACTACAGCAGCTATTTCCCGTATCCCAGCTGGTTAACTGTGCTGGTTAGGAAGAAAGCACACGCAGGCTTTTCTGTACCACCACTGTAGCTTCATTCAGGATGTTTGTAAAGGGCTATCCCTGACCCAGTTTACTGAGACTTTTTTCAAGTACATAACGTTTTGCAGATACAGCAGAATATCAAATTGAACTACTGGAAAATTAAAATAAAGTAGATTGTGTGGTTTTGTATACTATTCTGTGAATGCAGTAGCTGATGGTGAATGAAAATTGAACTGTGGGCAGGTGCCATGATAATTGCCATTAGCTAGTTCTGTATTCTAATCGTATTTGATAAACACACATTTCCTGCGTAATTTCTAGGGCATCTCTTAGAATTTGCTGATTGGTCTGTTGTGGAGGTCATTTTGCTAGGAATTGTCATATCAAACAAAAATTGCTAAAATAATGGCATATATACTGCCACATGTACGTTTTCCTCCCTTACTTCAGATGTTTCAGCAAATTAAAGTTGATTCCTCTGTACTTATTCAGGTTTCTTTGCTTCTTCTATCAGTGCTTGGAGCAGTTTCTTAGGATACATCTGTGCAGGTAGCTTACACTAGGCCGGGGCCGGGGGGCGGAGGGGGGAACCTGAAGTTCAGAGTTTCTTTAGGTTGTCTGCCTGCAAACCTGTGGCTTCTAAAGAAACAGCCTTTTGACCCCATCTGGCATCCCAGGCGAATCCAGTGGTCCAGCAGTATTTCTTGTGGTGCCACTGTGCACATCAAGCTAGCGACACAGAATAGGAGGTTTCAGAAGCTGTTTGAGGTTTGGCATGGCTGGATGAGAGGCTGGCAGGTAGGTGGTTGGGACGTGAGGAAGTGGAACGTGAGGAAGTGGAACGTGAGGAAGTGGAACGTGAAAACTTAGAAGCCCACCATCTCCTATTAGGCTATCAGTTAGACTGCAATGGCAGAAGCAAGAAATGTGGAACCAGGGTATGGGCTGCTGCCCCTTTGCATTCATATTTTGCCCGTAGAATAATGTGTAATTGGAATGGGGGAGTTGTATGCATACATGTAGGGAGGAATGAAAGGGTAGGAATAGCTGGAGAAGTGATAGATCCCTTTCCCTTGTAGCCAACACAGGCGCTTGTCCAACAGTAACTTTCTGCCCAGTTTCCGTGTAATTGCTTGAAAAATGTGGTGTAGAGTAACCTGGAAAATAGATCTATATTGGTCTTACTCCAAGAAACATAGCATACGTACATATAACATCCTGTTTTCTTTCAGATGCACGATGTGGTGGTAGCAAAAAGAAATGTGTATAATACATAAGTAATGTTGGCTGTTTCTCAAAATGTTTTATGGTAAATTGAGGGTAGCCGCATTGAAGCACCACTTATTAGTGTACTTTTTTTCTTGCAAAGATCTCACTGTAGTCATATGAGCTGCATTGCATATAAGTATTAACACAGCAATCCTCTCACATTTCAATGTTGCCATTAACAGCTCTAGTCAATATAAAGATGATTATGAATAATCATCCAGGTATATCACATAAGTAGCGGTGTCTTCTCAGCGCTTATGTTACATACACATTTTGCTTGCACCATCTGTGCCCGTACCTGCTTAGTAAAAATGGATTTCTTACAATAGTCTGGGAGAAAGCAGCTATTTTAAATTTGTCAATTAGTAACTAGTGTGATGCAAATATCTCTTAAAGATTAAAACTGTAAGGAAGTAAAAATACTTTGGACTTGTGTCCACTCTAACAAAAATCTAAACTGAAAAAATCAATTGTATTTTATAAGTCTATATTTTCATTTAATTTGAAACACACAAAAGAAGGGTGGGTATTCTGCAGACACTAAAACCTCTGAGACTAACTCCACTGAATACTATCATATTTAAAGTGCAAATATTTTATTGTATCAGCTTCTTTTGAAGACAATAAAACTCTCTAGGAAATAATCAGCACCATGTCTAAAAAGAGAATCCAGTTGTTTTGTCGGCGTTTGCATAGAAAGCACTGCTTCTTGTATTAAAATTATGTTTTTCAACCAGCAATGCAAACAGTTTTTTTCTCTTTTCTTTTTGTTGATAGCAAATACCAGATGTATCGCCAACAGGCCGTTACACAACATTGGTCCCACTTTTATTTATTTTAGCTGTAGCTGCAGTGAAGGAGATAATAGAGGATATTGTAAGTATTTAACAGTAATGTTTTGTAAATAGCTTTCAAATTTTTCATAAATTGTATTACAAAAATTGTGTTGAATAATGTGTTGAACCAATCCTCCTGGATTTTGAAAGCTTCTAAAGATACTTCAGAAGATGAAATCTTTAGAACATGGTGTTACAATTTGCAAGTGTGTTTATTATTATATACAAGTGAAAATAACATGGTAAAACAGTGACTGTTGTGTTTATTATATAGGTTGTTTCTAGTCAAACACATCTCACTAATGAAGTACAAGCATATTTTTTTAAAGTGTGAACTGGAACCAAAGACTCTGCAGAACCCAGTCAAGTCCATAGTATTGCCAAGTTTTTCAAGCAAGGACTCTGCTAAAAGAAGATTGGATGCTACTGAATTCATCCCAGGCAGAATCTAGTTTAAAACCAGATAACCTTTAAATATTTATTTGGTTAGGAAAATATTTTGGTTTTCTTCCTGCATGAGCAGGAGCAGAGTCCTTTACTCCAACTAATTACACTTGTGATCTGGATTTAAGCTCAATCTGTGACTGAGATACTAGATTAACATTTTATTGAAAAATTGTGAGAACTTCTGGATTTAGTCCAGGCCATGAAGAAGGTAGGATTAAAAAAAAAATCTTCCCAGAAACCTTTTTAATTTTTACATCTTTATTTGAGGTGCCTTTAAAAAAAATCATTAAGCCCTCAGGAGCTCAGAGTTGAAGATCTAGGAGGCTGCATAGTCTCAAGGGTCTTGACTTGTTCTCCATACCCGAAACTGGGTGGATTTTTGTTTCATAACCAAATAATTCCGGGACCTTTCTAAAAAGTGTCTTTTAACTTGCTACTGGAATTACAATGTGACACTTAGATTATTATTCTAAAAATACTGTATTTGGTTTAATACATTTGAGATGAATGAGTACAGGTCACTAATGTGTCATTTTTGAAGTTTTAAAAATGGATTTTCTTCAGTTGTCAAATCCAGGTGCATGCGTCTGATGCATCTCTCTAAAGTCACATGCATAAAATCCTTGGGTTCACTGTTGTGGCTTTGCACAGTTTTGTAGACCGGAAGGGGAACAGGCCTCTTTCACTTGTTCCTGTTGCTCCAGCCCAGTGCAATTTACTGTTAGTTTTTAATATCTTGGTGTTAAGTGTGACCTGCTGATGCCTGATGGCCAGGAACACACATGGAACACTTGTCCTTGTTAGGCAGGTGCCCCCATCTATGCCAAGTGTTCCTTGACTGTCTCCAGTCAGTGTTGGTGGCAGCAGTTGTTTTGCTTTATTCTTGCATTGGATAAAAACTTTAAAAGAGCTGGGATATTGTCATGATGGAAGTGTCCATTCTGACTTCTGTTTTGTGGGTAGGGGTTTCTTACAAAAGATGTTGGGGTTATCTGAATACCTTCCTGCCTGCTCTTCACTGAAAGCGAATGGTAGGACCTGTATCACTAATTTGCGTAACACAGTCAGTCTTTTAGCTTTAGATTATGTCCTTTTTATCTAAGGAATTAGTCTTGATGCCAAGAATTCCTTCATCCTCTCTTGTTTTAGTTCTGTAGGTATGTTATGTGGAGGACAAGAAATTAGATACATAATAATATGGCAGAGTGCCTTGTCCACTAGAGGAGTAACATTCCTGGGTTTTGACACTGTGGGCTGTTCTCTTGATTTTTTTGGAAAGGGTTGCAGGTAGTATAGTCTTTCCCTGCACACAAATAGTACGTTTCCTGGGAACATCAGATTATTGTGTTTGTGCAGAATTACAACGTATGTGCAGAAACATGATCAAGAGGAAAAGTGATGAGCTGCAAAGAAGCTCTGAAATGCAGGGTGGCTGGGCACATCCTGCCTTTGCTGCTGATACAGTTGACTCAGTCTTCTCCTCAGTTACCTCTGTGAATGGATGGTAGGCAAGAGATACTGACCTTCTGAGTTGTGTGAAGTTCCTGGGCCACAGAGTAGAGTTGTCTCGAAAGAGACAATGAAGTTTCCACTAAACATTTTTGTTCTGTATTGCATTTCTAGTATTTGTTGCCCAATAGTCAGCTTCTCCTTAAATGTCTTTGTTTCTTTCTTTTTACATAAACAAAATCCCTTTTAAAAAAAGCCATAAAATCAATTCATGTTCTTTCAGATATTTTTAACCGTTCTGCTGTTAATGCTTCCAGACTTACACCATCTGTCAAAGTCTAGGCAAATATAAAACTGAGGCTGCTGCTACTGTACAAAGTGTACTTTTTAAAATTATCTCATCCAGTTGCTTTTCTTTTATGTGATTTGTTTCTACCATTTGCTCTTTGCAACTTGCAGTGTACAGTTTGGGATGGAGGGGAAGACAGGGAACAGGTTTAGGGGTTTTTTGCATATATCAGTTAAAACAATAAAGTTCACATTACCAAGTATACTACACAAGTGTCTAAAGGCAATTCAAATACTGTTTTTCTTTCTGTTAAGTTTACATTGCCTCAGCATGTAGTTAATTCCCGTTGTAATTAGTTGAAATTGCATGAGATGAATGAGCTGATTGGGAGAATTTACCTGCTAATTTAAAGGCTGTATGTGTATGTATAGATGTATATAGCTGACGGTAACTTCATGAATTTCTCACTTGCACAGCTGAGTTTCACAGACTATAGTCCAAACAAAACAATTTGCTTTGGTTTTGTAGTCAAACAGGTATGAAATCTAATGTTGCCCACTGGTTATATTGTGCAGGAATATTTGGCTGACTCTTACAGCTGTACTTTTTTTCCTGGGAAAGCTGACCACTTGCCGCATAGTAAAATATCAGTGTGTTCTCCCTTAACCTTTAATTTTCATTATGTCTTAGTAGCTTTACGCAGTGAGATATCTAAGATCTCCAGGAATGGTTGTCTTCATCTAATATTAAAGCAAGATTAATGTCTTTTTGAATGAGAACCTTATATATCAATAGCTATACTTATCAAAATAAATAATAATTTCAGCTCAAGAACCAACTGCTTCCTTTTCTGGAGTGAAATTCCAAGAAGCAGAAGATGTTAGCAGAAGACGTTATTCATGAACAGCAGTGTTTTCCATATATGCTTCAGAAGTGCTAGCAGAATTTGTGACATGCAGTGCTAGATTATCAGATGTTTCCAATCATTTTCACCCGTCATAGCTCAGAAAGCAACTGACATTAAACTGTCACTTTTTAAGCTGGAGGAGACTCTCCCTGTAGGCAAATAAACACCTGCTTTGGTCAAGTTATTATGCCTTCCCATTGATCAAAGGTTATTTATCTGTGAAATCAGCCACCTCTTTGAAAGGAGAATCTTCTGATAATCTGTGAAAATCTGGTAAAAGATAATACCTTAACTTAGTCTGTGCAAAGTTCAAAGGTGGCCTTTTAAGAGCGGCTTGCTCAGAGTCATACCAGCATTTTATTAGAAATCAATCTCTTAAGTAGCTTGACTTACTTTTCTTTCAAGTTACAAGATTGTTTCTGATTTTTCTTGGTAGTTCAAAGGCATGAATCCTGTAGCTCTGTTGAAAAAGCTTACTGAAAACAGCTAATTCTATTTAAAGTAATTTTCCAAATCATGTTCCTGCTCAGGAAAAACTGAGTTTATTACTCTTAAATACTATGTTTAAACTAGTAGCCTTGTAAGCTTTTTGTAGCTCAGTTTGATCATACCTTGAAAATGGTGGTGGTTAGCAGCTGACTCAGAACATTTCTGTCAAAAGGTTTCTCACAGCTATATTAAAACTGAGGGACATCATGGCTTGTTTAGGGTGGAGGTTTTGTTGATATTTTGTTTGTCTGCTTTTGTTGCTGCTGCTGAAGTCTGCAGGCACTTCTGTGAAAGTGAAGTCATATGTTTACACAGTCGTTGCTTGACTTCAGATCTGTACAAGACACTTGTATGAAGAATCGTTCTGTGATCTTTGCTCTGGTAGAATCATCTCCCAGTTCCAGGGAAGGGAACACACCGCTTCCTTATGTAAGGAACTTGTTTAGATAGAGATTGCCCATATGAGAGGATGTTTTAGTACAACATGATTATCCTGGAATTGGATGTGACTTTCATGATGAACTTAACTATGCAAGTGATCCATAGTCCTGTTTAAAATGTTTTTTAAATCGGTTTATTGGATTGATGAGTGGGAGGGGGTAATACAGGGGGTTTTATCTTAAATGTGAAAGCTTTATCATGTCAGCAGAAGTCTTTAATCACTGTGCATTTTTAATTTAGAAAAGGCATAAAGCGGATAATGCGGTGAACAAGAAACAAACTCAAGGTAGGAAATTTTTTCAAGCTTATTAATTGTGATTGGGGGGGGCTCTTTTTAGAATTTTTTGCAATTAGTGGTAATCTAATCTGAACTGCTGAAAGGTAAATGAGTGGGAAATTGCTTATGCAGATGACTTCAAAATTTGGAATCTAAATAGTTGAAATAACAATTTGCATTTATGTTAGCCCCACAAAAAGGAATATGTTCTAGATTAAGTTTATACGGTTCCTAAGAAACTTCAACAGTTACTCATTTAATACAGGTGATGCTGTAGCTGTTAAAAGATCGGAATCACTGCTATATTTAGTGGGCCTAGATTGTGATTAAAAGTCTATGCATTTCTAAGTACACAAAACATAATTTTTTTTAACTGGCACATTTTGAATCATTCTATTTTGGAAAACTCTGCAATTGTAAGGAAAAGTCATAAAATAGAACTACCTTTCTGTGTTGCTTCAGAACTGTGGATAAAGATGAATAGAGTTTTTTGGTTTTGTTTTTTTAATATGAAATCAATGTAATCGTTTGATTAGAGGTGATGAGATATTTAGTCAGCGTACCCAAGCCAAAACTTTGGAATGTGATTATTTTTTTAAAACATTTTAATAAAAGAAGTAGTATTAAATCAGAGGATTATTTTAACTCAGAAAGTGGGGGAGTTGTTAGCTAATATGTCCTAAACACACTTGTCAGATAAGAAGTCCAAGTTTAAGTTTCTGCTTTGCTGCTCTTCAGCTTTTTGTTACCTGTTCTGAGTTAGGCCTCTCTTGATAGAGCTGCTCCTGTTTTTATAAACAGGAGGAGGAATGAGTGTCATGTGAATTTGATTTCAGAAAGTATGAAAAATACCACAAAGAAGAGAATCTTACATGGATTATTTTTTTTTTATATAAATAACAAACATAACCTTAAGTGTTCTTAGGAAGGGATGTAGTCATTCAGTAAAGATAATCAGGATTGTTTAGCACTGGTAACCACTGGAAATGTCCGTAATGTAAAAACATACATTTCAAAGCCTATCTAAATTGTACCTAAATCTTGAAGTTTACTGTAAAATTTATGGGGGATGGAGAGGGAAGATAATTTATGAAACTATTGAGCATGTAGCTCAATAGGAAGTATAGATAGATTAGGGCATGGAGACAAATCTATTGACTGAAAGCACTGGGAATGGAAATCTCCAGTGAACAGGCCTGGGGAAACAGATAACCTCTTATCTATACATAAAACCCAAAGGAAATCTAATGTAGATGTCCAAAATTCATTCATCAAGCATTCTAGATTTTGAGATTGCAACCAACAGTTCTAGGTGGTAGTGAATCTTGAATTACCTTTTGTGGTTTTTTCTTTTTTCCAATATACAAAGTTTTAAATTAATAAAACACTTGTTTTATTGTCTTTCCTGCCTCTTCTCCTGGGTTACCTCTCGTTAGTCTATTTGACGAATGACTAAAATTCCTGAATGTTCCATGCATGCAAAAGAGCATCTTCAAAGTTGAAAGTATAATGAGGCTATGTAAAATATTGCTAGCACCGAGAAACAAGTTTCTGAAGCCAGTGCAGGATTCACATAAGTACATCATCAATCCTGGTGTACTGTCAAAGCAATATTTAAACGTATTGTCAAATATAGTCTATTGTTAAAGCAATAACTAAAAAGTTAATCAGTATGATACTCTCTGATTTTGTTTTCACGTATGTTTTGGTAGTTCTGTAATGCTGAAAAGTAGCAATGCGCATAGTACCTTGCATATCCAGCTCCACCTTTGGTTGTCTTTTAAACATATGAAATTGTTAATGAAATGATGTGAATGTGTAGATTCCGTATATGAGTTTTCCTTCCTCTGTCTTCCTTAAAGGCCATCTGTATCTCAGTTGATGTTAAGTAATTAACTTTCTAAATTTCCATTACTATAAAAAAAACCTTTTGCAAACGATTTTGATTTATTAGGCTGCATTAGGGATGACTTTTGTTACCTCAGGCTGCATACATATATAGCAGGACATTGTCAGACACTCTGATACGATGAAATGTGCATTTCTGCAGTGTGGTGAACTAGTCTTCTGTAGAGCAGATGGAGCGTGCTTTTGAAAGTTAGCTGTTAGAGACAGCTGAAAAAAGGGAGATACAAATGTGAAAACCAGGGTGCAGAAGACTTTATGGCACAAGTTCTCTAACCATTATATAAAAGGTGCATAGCAACACCGCTTCTGTTTGGTTTTTTTTCTCATCAGAAAATGGATTTAATTGAATGTTAATGTATGTTAATTGTGCTTAAAAGCTTATTGGATCAAGCTAGGGTTAGAGTACTCTTGAGATTTCAGGTGTCTCAGCATGTATTCATGAGTCTGGCTCATCCATTTGTGAGCTGATTTTAACCAGCTAAACCAGCAGGAGACATTCAGAAGGAAAAGCTGTGAGTTTCCTTCCATTTAGTGGGTTAACTCTCTCTTGAAAGGGTCCAACAAACACCAGAGGCAGCACACATTAAGCAGGGAGGGCACGCATCTTTGCATGGGATGAGGGCAGAAGAGGACCTATGTTAGGTGAGCTTGGATGCATGTGGACCAGCCTTAGGAGGTATTTTTGGCAGTTACTCTACTTCAGCTCTTTGTGAAATTTAGTCGTCTGGATTGTTGCAAGGTATATTTTTAATCCTCATCAGTTTTCTCATCTGGTTGATACCATGGCCCCACAAGCAGTATTGCTGACACAAGGGGATGGAAGTAAGTAGTTGGTGGCACAATTATCAAATGTCTTGGGTTCCTTAGGGTAGTATTACAACCAGTCCTCACCCTGGATCTGTAGTTTTCCCAGTGAAGGGAAGTGGTTGGTCAAAATAGATTTTTCCGTAATGATCAACTGATTGGTGAGACAGTCATGAAAATATCTTGCTTACTGTCTCACAGGGAGACTGCTCCATTTACCACTGCCATGAGCATATCAGCACTAATAAATTTGGGGGAAGGAAGGGTAAGAGAATTTGTCTATTCCTAAAGAATTATTAAGCAGGTTCGATAATGACTCATAGAAATCATTGAGATATACAAGAAGAGGGGTCAGTCTGGACACAACCTCAAGGAAGACTTAGATGTAAAGGCCATTTGTATTTGCATATTTTGATCTACTTTTCTGAAATCAACACATGCTTGCATAAGAATTGGATCCTGATCAGGTACTTAGATAAGCATCCTGACAGTTTGAAAGCTGGGAAACGCAGTGAAAAAGAACAATCTCTTAGAGCTATCTGAATGTTGATACATGGCAATACGTTTTCTTTTCATTTCATTTTCTTTTTGCACATCAATCTTCAATAGCTTTGTAACTGATGGTAATAAAAAAAAAAAAGTCACACTTATTCTCTGAAAACACAGTCTTGGCAATTAACTGCCAAACAAGGCATGTTTTTTGTATCATAGTAGCAATACCTAAAACTAGAGTAGTGGAGCGTGCTTGCAATAATAATTGCTACTGCCAGGGAAAATCTATACTAAATCTTAGGCTAAGTGGCATGGGTTTTAGGGGAATGATTTGGGAGATTTCCAGTATGTTTATGGAGGAGATGACTGCAGTGATCCTTAAGTTTTCTGACATGCCAATAACAGTAAGAACGCTGAATATTAAGAAGCCTGCTGGTGACTTCTTAGGAATCTTTTTTTGCTTGAACCTCATCAATATTTGAACTGAGAAAAAAAAATCTTGAATTGATCCTCCCCTTCGCAGTAATTTCGTAACTTTTTTGCTTGGGAACATTTTATTCCAACTACTAACTTATTTTAGAAAACACCACGTTATCGTACCATCTATATCAGATTTTTCGATTCTCAAACCCTGTAAAATGTTCTGATTGACTCTGTAATAAGATTCTATGGTACAAAAAACCCTGTAAAATGTTCTGATTGACTCTTTTTGTACCATAGAATCTTATTACACAGTTACACAGGTTATGTGCTGTATAATTGAAAAGTTTGACCTGAATTTATAGAAACAAGGCATGCTGTAAAATATTGTGCAACTGAGCTGTGTATGATAAGGAGTCTAACACATACCTGTGTACTCCAGTACAGCTGGAAAAGTCACTTTCTTTTTTCCTCTTTTTCAGTACTACGAAATGGTGCATGGGAGATTGTCCACTGGGAAAAGGTGTGTTTTTATGTTGGTGGCTTTTAGAGCATAATGCAGATTTAGCATTTACCTTATTTCTCCAAATAATTGTCATTGATAAGATGTAACTGGTACAATGGGAAATGTATAATCATTTGTATTTTATTTTTTGTTTGTTAATACTTGTCTCTTAAAATGTACTTTTAAGTCAAGTCAGTTTTGTTGTCACGAGTCAGGCAAAACTGCCGTTAGATGGTGGGCTTTAAGGTCAGTGGAAAATAACTTGAATAATATGATTGACTTGAGAGTATTTGCATATGGCAAAATGATACAGTTCCTTAATATTTGGTGTGCCAAGGCAGAAATTTCTTTCTGGAAACGAGTTACTTTGTGTATTTGGTGAACTTCTTTGGCTTAAACCATGAGAACTTTAAAGACTGTTACGCAGTAGTTAGGAGGGACTGTTAAAGGTAACTTTCAATGACTAAATGTTACACTATGTGTCCAGTCCCTTAGTTTTATTGGTTTCTATGCCTGAAATCTTGAACAAAATATATAGCATGATGCAACAGAACTGTGATCTTAGGGCAGATTAATTTCTTCTTCAACTCAACTTCAGTCTTCCAATAAAATACCTTACAATAACTAGCAAAAGTAAAGAACTGCATAGAGAAGGTCAGATTAGGCCTATTAAAGAACAAATTTCCAAACAATCCCAGTGACCTTTGAGTACCTGACGCATATAGGCTTCTCTAAGTGTGTGTTTCTAACAGTCTTCCTAGCAAATTCAGCAGGTAAATATTTACTGTGCTTAAAACAAAGGGATAACATATTTTGTTTGAGACCATTAACCAATTCCCAGTTTTCTTTCAGGTAGATGTTGGAGATATAGTTATAATAAAAGGCAAAGAGTATATACCTGCTGACACTGTACTGCTCTCATCAAGGTAGAGATGCCCACTGATGCTTATAGTGTAGAGGCTGGTTTCTCTACCCTGCATTTATTTATTTATTTGTGATTGTTCCAAGGAAATAAGGAATAAACAAAAATGCTGCTGTTCTGAAGTGTGGTCTTTTGTTCATTCGGGCATTTATCGTTTGAGGCAGTGTTTCTTCAAACTGTGACGATTACAGTTTTAAAATTACACTGGCATTCAATTTACTCCTCAGAAAAACTTAGCATGTTATTTTGTTGTTGGATATAATATAAAAAAGGCTGATTCTCTGTCTAAAAATTGGACCTAAACTGCCATATTTAACATGGTTGGCTTTGTCGTATGTTCCTAACAAATTATATCCTATAAATAAATTGAAATATATATATTTCAGGGAACATAAATGTTTATAATGGATATAGTTGCCAATTTGATAGTTGAATCAGGAGAAAAAAAAAGTGAACATGAGATGTGAACCATCAAATTAGCATTGTCTATGAGCTGAATATTTACTTTATTCTCTAATATATATATTATGAATAATTTCAGCACTGAAAGCAAGACTTAATTTATAGCATGTAATGCTGTGACTCTTACATGGACAATCAGAGGTTGTTTATCATCATTTCCTTGGACAGTTTTATTTAAGAAATCCACATCTTATGTGGAAGATGCACATTTTTCAACATCTATTTGATCAGGTCAATAGACAACATACTCTAAGAATTTTTTACAGTGAAGATTATTTAAATATAATCAATTGTATTATGATTTATTACTATATGTTTACAATGCAGTTTCCTTTTTTTTTTTCTGGCACAAGCAGAAGCATTATTGTAATGTGTATGATTATGGATTAGGTATAAACCCTCTGATCCCACTGAAGTTAATAAATCCACTCATACATACAATTAATAAGGTTAGGTTCTTGCGTATTTCTGTGACAGACTGTGGTGTAGACAAATACATTGTTTATTCCATCTTCCATTATGTCTCAAAATTAAGCGTAGCTCTTTCTAAAACACTTCTCTTAAATTATTATTGTGTAAAGTGGTTGCCAGATAATACTGTAAATTTTAACCACAGTCTGTCTTCAGTACTAATGTTTGTCATAACTTCAGATGTTTTTGTATTGAGTATCCTCTATAAACCTTTTACTTCTGCACTTCAGGAACCTTTTATAAATTTTATTGGTGCTTCTTCACCAAGGTCTTCATGTGCAATACACCATGCAGCAAAGAACACTTGTTATATTGGCCTGGTAATAGCTTCTGTCATGCTAACCTGAGTGTTTTGCAAGCGAAAGGGATTACATCCTCTAAGAACAACTTTATAATCTTCTTGAGTAAGCTCCTAAATTTGAGTCTTTGCCTAGATGTCTGCACTGTTTTACCCTTTTGGATTTGGAGAACACTTTGGTCACAGTGTTCTCCAGTTGTAGTTTGCACACAGAAAAGTACCAACTGCCTGCAAAGCCTTCTTTCTGATCCTAGTCCCTCCTGAAGGAATCCTACATCACATGTTGATAAACTCAAATAAGCGTTAGCTGCTATTGGACTCGTCAGGATTGTTACCTCTTTGCTTAACCTCACTTTACTGCCCTTGTCAGAACACACTGTCCCAACTATGACCATTACTCACCTTGAATTTTTCTGTCAGGTTTTCTTCTAGGATCCAGTTTGCAAAGGGGACTCCTTGAATCGTGATTGCTTTTCTGGGCTCAGTTCAGGCATTTCTTCCAGCTAAAAATTCCTTCTTAGCTATATTACTAGAGTCCTGTTGCGGCCCTCCTTCCAGGAGAGGACCTGTGCTACTACGATACCTCTCATTCTGCCTACATACCAGTGCGCGCTCTCTTTCTCCACCTCTCATCTCCATGTGGCCATGCATTCTCCAGGAAGATGGTCTCGTCAATTTTGCTTTCCAGGTGTTCACTGATGCCCAATTACATTTTAGGTTTCAGTACCAATGCAAGCCTGTGGGCCTGGTTTTAATTCAAACTAACGACCTTTGGTTCTTTTTACCAACAATACCAGTTTCTGGAGAATAAGATATTATTTTAGGAAACTATAATCTCTTACTATGGAAGGAGACAAACCTCTGAGATTACATTCCACTTGGATCTTGCAAGTTTAGTGTAAATAGAAATTTACAAAGCTGAAACAAAGTACAAAATTTCAGCCTGTCTACATAGAAAGGATCCTGTCACCTGGCTTTTCAGAAAAGTTGGTGGAAAGTCTTTTGTTGTGCCTTTTATTTTTTTAATTAATGTATGGAGCGGCTAGAAGCTTTTTCAGTTGAGAAATAAGCATAACAGCTTTTTATTTTTGCTGTACAATATCAGTGTGTTCTGCAGCTTAAAATTGGTGCCTTACAATAAAACAATCCACTGGAGTAAAAATGAAAATATTGTAGCTGTCTTCCTTCTGACCTGATTAAAATAGATTTTGAAAAAATTGTCATCAGACATTTTTAATTAACATGTATTGTTTGTATAATAATTTCAAACTCTGTCTTTTTGTCTTTGTCCATTTGTTTGGTTTTCTTTTTTTTTTCCCGTCACTTATTTTTGTTCTAATCATTTTCAAACTGGGATGTGTAGGTGGCAGTAGGGGAAGTAGTGAAAGTGACCAATGGGGAACATCTCCCAGCTGATCTCATCAGTCTGTCGTCAAGGTTAGAATAAACTAGTTGCACAGGATATGTGCACGTGGGTCCTCATATACCAAATATGAAGAACACTGCCGGGCTGATAATCTTTGCTTTGCTGTTCACCTTTCTTTGCCAAAACCCAGACATTTGTAAAATTAGAAAGGGTTCAGTTGATAAAAGTACAGATCATTAAAGTGTAAATACACCTTAACACTCCAAGAAGTGAAAATTTATTTCAATCCTCTTTGGTTTTACACTGTCCCCATGAAATTTCATCAGACAAGTTGTCATTGAATAAACACACGGTAAAACACCAGGATAAATAAACGTTTAATTCCTTAGAGCAAATTAAGAAGAATATACATGTTTCTACCAACCCACTATTTTCAGCAAAGAATGTAGTTTAATGGTGGTAGGACTGGTAGAGGACCCTCTGCACAAACTTGGATGTTGCACAATCTCTGCTGCATGCGATGGCAAAAGCAGCGCTGTCCTTGTGTATTGTGACAAAATGCATGTTTCTTAGACATGTCAGCTTTATGCTATCGTCTGCACTGTTACTGCACTTTGTTTTTCCCTAACAAATCAATGGGCCTGCCTTGATCTATCTGTAACTTATTTACTTTGGAGGTCACTGCTATCTGCTACAGTAATTACAGTTAAGCATGTGTCTCACTTGAACCGTCTTTGCTGCCTTAGTCTGGTTTTGGAGTGCTTCACAAAAATATTGTTTGTTCTTTACTATCAACTAATAAAAATGCTTGAGTTGTAATAATGTTTTATACAGGTGATTCTATCCGAAAGATCCAAACAGAAGTTATTTACATTTTTAGAAAAGTTTGCCAAAAAGAAAATGCTAGCCTAAAAAAAATTTATGATAATGATTTATCACATTGTATATGCTTTTGCTTTACAAAAATGTTAGAATAACCTACATAACTTCATCCTGCAAGCATTTTAAAACTAAGTTGCTAATAAGTAGCCACTGTTGCTTTAAGAAAGCAATGTAAAAATGCAAAAAAAGAAACTTGATGCTTGAATTTCATGCTAGAAAGAAGAAAAATATTAGAAGCTTTAAAGTGGTGTAGAGAGTAAACATTTATTATTTTAAGTTGTAGGGTATTTTTATGACTCCTCTGGTCCTTTACAAGATCAAAAGGTCTTTCTATTGTAGATACAAGTAGTAGGTGTTCTGTCCTTATGTCCAGAAAACGCTGGAGCTGAGTGGAGTAATTCAGAAATCCTGACATGATAGACCTGTTCTTGTTTATGATATCTACTTGCAGAAAAGTAATTTTGTCCTTCTTTATCTCTGTTTTCCTAGTTAACGCTTCCTAGTTAATGTTAATTGTAATGTGTTTTAAAACCTGAAAGTATTTTAGAAAATAAGGCTGTGTTACTCATCAAAAGATTGTACTGAAAAAAATTTAAATGCAATAAGCCTTTTATCATTATATGTCAAATAGGTGAACTATTCAAGTAGTAATGTTCTGCATAAATTTAAAACTTTTAATTTATAAAAACTTTTTAAATTGCATAGAGGACAGATATTTCAAAAACTGTATTATCTAATTTAGACTTTTTTAATGAGAGAACCCTTTACAAGAAACTTTCATGTCTAAGCTAGTGCTGCCTACAGTAGTAGGCATGACAAATGCACTACACTTGTGCCTGTATCTTAATCTCATGTGAAAACATGGAAAACTTTCTATATAGGGCATTTTTAGCAGTGTTTCATCTAAGGTAGGTAGGTTTTGGCAACTTTTCTGAAAATGTAGAGTACTGTTCGTCTTACAGATTTGGCTGTAAATTATTCTAGTTCTGATGTTTCGATAGGAAAAAAAAAAAAAACAATTGCATAAATAGCTATTAAAAAGTTACAGCAGGTTCGTGGATTTTGACATTATAATTTTAAATTAAGGAATTTTTTTTCTTAATAGTGAACCGCAAGCTATGTGCTACATCGAAACATCTAACTTAGATGGTGAGACAAACTTAAAAATTCGACAGGTAGGAATTTCATTTTTGAGACTACTGCTAATATTATTTTTATCTATTATTGCTTATGAAAACATATCTTATGACATTAATGGCCATTTTAGAAGACTGTGAAATTTTAATGGTTTGAATAAAAAGCTGTGGGTTATTGACATCATAAAAGTTTTTGTTCAATTAATAAGTGGAAGGAACAAATGGTTACTTCTGAGCCATACCTTGTGCTTTGTTTTATGTTTTTGGGGAAAATAGGTGGAAGGAGTTGTAGTTGGGTTTTGGTTTTGAAGGACAGATGAGGGAGAAACCCTGCAGAAAGAAGCTAGTAGTCCCAGTATTGTCCTTGAGGGGCAGGTAAGGAATAGTGTGCTGTCTCCATGCAAGGCCATTCTTGCTGAGTTATATGATGGGTTATGACCCTGCCTTTATCATGAAGTTTTAAGACACCAAGGTGGCTTTTTCACTGTCTGTAGCATCCAACAGTGTGACAGCAAAGTGTAGCAGTCCCATTTTGTTCCCATAGCAGTACTGTTTTTCTGGTTTTGCACTATTAGATTTATAATACATAGATTTATTTATTTGAAAGTGATTTTTATTGTCATGACAAACTAATTTTGTTTACAGGGATTGCCGCTAACATCAGAAATAAAGGACATAGAAAGCTTGATGAGACTTTCAGGCAGAATTGAATGTGAGAGCCCAAACCGACATCTCTATGACTTTGTTGGAAACATCAGACTGGATGGGCATGGGTATGTAAATCCAAGGAAGATCATGTCAGTAGATTCAATCTAACAGTACATAGCTATATATTGTTAAACTACTCAAGTTAAAATGTGAAGAGTAAAGTGTTTATTTTGTTAAGATTAGAGAGGTAAAAAATCTTTTTATTAGACTTTATTCTTTAAAAAAAGAGGGGTAAAACCGTACTTCTAATGTCTACAACTTGAAGTTTTTATACTGGTCGGCCTTCATAAAGCAATAGCTGTTAATAATAGAAGGGAGTGCTAATCAAATTCTAATAGTTCTGGAGTATGTACCTAGTAACTCACTACTTAACAGGCAAGGAATGGAATGCTTAAGTATCTATTATGGAAGCTGAATAGAAGTATTTTCTTGTCTTTTCTTTTTTTTATTGTTGTTTTCTTGTGTTTGTCTAAGTCTGGAGTGGAACTGAGTCCATCACTATATACCTCAAATTTTTCTAATGTGTTAGCTGAAAAACATTTAATACCTTAGCTTACTGAAAGTATATTTCTGTAAAAATAGACCGACTCAGTGCAATTACAACATACATGCTTGTAAAACTGCTTCAGAAATTCTTAAAATAATTAAGTGCTTACCAAATATTGATATATGGAGTTTTCTATGGGTTCGAACTGAATGTGATATATTAGGAGTATAAAATTCATTACTAAGTCCAGAATTGTTGAGTCCTTCATCCCCAAAGATTTACAGGATTTCTTTTTTATCTTGTAGGCATTTATTTCTCCATATAAAATATTATTCATGTTTGTGGCTTTAAACTGATACATATAGTATTAACTAATTATTAAATACCTTTTTTTATATATTCCATTTTTTTTATTTACTGATTTCTTACAGATGCATTCCGGGAGTTTTCAGTCGCAAGAGTGTGGATCTATTATAATTCCATTGTACTTGTCGTTAAGAAGAGAAAAACATTTACCTGTAATTCTTCTCTGAAGGTAATAGTTATAATAGATCCACACGTTCATCCTTCCTCCCTAGCTAGAGAGAAAAACATATTTTTCTTTTTAATCTAATTATCTACTTTTAAAATTTGATTTTAAAAAGAAACATTGAATGTGCTGATGGCTGTTTTGCCTCAAGAGTATGTAGGAGCATGCCATCTGCTGGTCAAGCAATTTGTCATTTGCGAAATTCAGTTTTGGAATATTTTGAATATAATTCCTGTGCCGTAGGATAGTTCCAAAAGTGTGGCTCTAATATAATATTTACCTTCAGTGAAAAAGAATTGCAGGTAAGTAACTCTTTTTGGAACCTGACCTTATTTCCAACTTGAAAAATCAGGGATGAGTTCTCTTTCTGCTCATATTAGAGGTAGTGCAGGTTCATCTAACTGGTTTTTATTTATCCAGACCTTTAAGACCTTCCTACCAGATTATGTAGATCCAGGATTTGTGATTTCCACTTTATCTACTACCATCTTAACGTTTTCACAAAAACAGTGGAGGATACTGAAAACGTATCTCCCTCCTCTTTGCCTTTAGATGACTCATTGGAGTGTCATAAATGTTGTAGCTGGTTGACCTTTTCAGTCTTTTCTTTTTCCCTTCATAGGACAGCAACTCAAAAAAACAAAGGTTCTCTTTTTCTTTTGGATACTCAGTATTCAAGGAGGTAGAACTCCGCTATGGTTATTTTGCCTTTTGGCTAAAGCTGTGGACTAAAAGAGGCCAAAAAAATTTTCATGGTATCCTCAGCTTTTGAGTGTCGACTCCAGCTTTTGGAGTCTTTTCTCCAAAGCGTGCAGTTCTTTGTTATGCTTCTGAATACACAGAAGCATGTCACTTGGTTTGAGACCGTGAAGACAATTAGCTAGAGAAGATTCCATAGAGAACCTTCTAGCTAGAGAAATGTTCCTTAGCCTGGTTAAATCTGAAATTATGATTAAACAATGGCTCAGGGAAAAGGGATGAGCAAGGTAAAAACAAAGGCAGATATTGATTATCCAGAACAAAGTAAATGTTTTCCTGAAGACATTCTTAAGAAAATTTTGGAGAAGAGTGAAGCATGCTTGTTAAGAAAAACATTTTGATATGTAAGCTTTCAAATGTGTCTTAGAAATTGTTAGCTCTTAATATACCCTTGACAGCCCTGGCAGAAAAGTATGCTGAAAGGATATTTCTCCATTGAGAACATCCCTTACCAAATACAACGCAAGTATGTTGCTGAGGAATCTTTAGTTGCATAGCGTGTAAGAAGAATTAGATGAGTTGGAGCAGTTTTGAGAAGGCTGAGGCCAGGAAATACAGACTTGAGAGCTCTGTCAAGTCATCGCACCATCACCTCATTAGAGTCAGCATGACACCTGGCTGATCTGGGATTTTTATGTCCTTGTTTGCTGTCTGTTTTCATCTCCTTGGTCTGTGCAGCAGTTCTGCTGGAGAGGACTCCCACTGGCTGCAATCTCAGTTCTCTTCTGATTGTCTTCCCAATAAAGGGAATGAGGATATCCAAAGAGGATAAATTCCTGCTCCAAGTTGGAGAAGGCTATCCATTTGAGAGCCAGTGTCCTGATTGGAAAAAAGAATCAATGGATCTTGCAATAGAAAGGACTTTACTGCATATTCTTGACAGTTTTTAAGAGGGGAAAACAAAGAGGAAGATCAGGAGGTGTCAGGAAGAGTCTAGAACTCACCTGACTCTTCAAGGAGTACAAGAATTAAGAGTGCAAGGTTTTGACTTCTGCCTTCCTAGAGACTCCTGTGTTAGTAAACAGTACAAAGTCTTTTGGCATTCCAATGAAGGTCCATAGTTGAAAAGGTTTCCAATTTATCCGTGGGGAACTTAAAAGTAACTTTCTCTAGTTAGGACTTTCATCTTCTGTGACATTCTTGTTAGTGTTAGTAGACTGAAAATATCTAATTATTCTTGGAATGACACGTGGTTCATTCCTTAACTGAAATGTCTATGTATTGTGCTGATGGATGGTCAAAAAGTCCTAGAATTATTCTGATCCAGGACTGCACATAAATAAACATAGTGCAGAAGCAATCTTTGATGGCAACAGCAGTCCCTCTTAATGATTCTTGTGTAATTCAAACCCCAGCAGTTCCTCTCATACTAGAAGGGACGTTTATTCTCTTAATTTTGCCATGATATGAACACATCTCAAATACAAGAGCAGTACAGTTCGGATTTAGAGAGCAAATAAATATCAGTATGTTTTCTATTTCAATTTTCTTTTCCAATTCCTTCTTTTGATGAAATGCCTACACCTGGAAATTCTTTTTCCATGGCAGTATCATTCAGCATTTCAGTTGCTGAAACATACTTACTTGGTGGGGAGAGCGATTCCTTAAACAGTCAGTGTACTGCTCTGTCCTAGTTTCCTGGAATGTTAAGTGGACTAAGTTGTAGTGGAGTGGTGTGTCTTATTTCATTTTTAAGTAAAAGCACTCATATTTTTCCAAATCAAGTATTTTTTCTGGTTTCTGCAAATCAACATTGCCACTGTTAATTTTAGGGGAGGAAGAATGTGTTTTTTCCTCTTTACTTGCAGTCTTTGAATCTTAAAATCTTGTATGAGACAAAAAAATTATTACCTGAAACTTACCTGCTGAGACTGACTTTATGCTCTTTGTGCCACCAAAAATATTACCAAATATCACAGCTTCATCAGACTCTTTATATCTTATATATCAGAGATATAGTTGCTGTCATGAAGTAATTTATTTGTGGTTGTCTTAATGTGTTGGTTTCAAACAATTGTAGAGATAATAGTTTTAGGTAAAAATGCTATTGACAAGCCTGAACTGCTAGCTGGTATTTATAGAAAGACAAGTGCAAAACCAGCATATTGTTTGTCCCAGGAAAAGAGTAATAATTATCTAAAGCTTCTTATATTTTAAGAAAAAACTGAGCTACAGTATATGTATGAACTCAGCTGTCTGGATTTAAGACAGTTAAATGTTTCCAATGTCTAATTAAAGTTTAGTTGCTCATTTACTCAGTGCAGCTCTAGAAGAGTAACTGAAGTAAAGTTACTTGGATTTGCAATTTAAAGAAGGTGCAGGAAATATTGTTGTGAATTTTTAACAGTTAATCATGTTCGTCATCCACCTTTCCAGAGAATATCCTTTAAGCTGAGAGTTCAGAAAATTATTTCACTTGAAAATTGCTTTGGAAAATGAATTTTGTAAGAGTAGTTGTGTTTTAGCATAGACTTAGAAAAATCTTTGTAATCATAAATTAAAGGAAAATTAGCCTTTGTTAGTTTCAGTATGCTTGCCAAGTAGTACCATATCTTTAGTGTCCATAGTCAGAATTAGGTGGTAAGTAATATTTTTGCAAACTTAAATTTTCAGACTTGCTTTAAACTGTCCAGTTCTCTCTCTGTCAACGCTCCCAAAAGTTAACTCTGAAAATTAGGTTTCTCGTCTATTTACAATAATCATCTAAATTATCGAGAAATTACCTAGTAAGTTTTAACAACTACTGGTTACATTTATTCATTGACATTGATTGTTTTAATGCTAAAATATAAAACTTTCCTTCTAGTACTGTTCCATTGGGATCTGATCAGATTCTTCTACGAGGAGCTCAGTTGAGAAATACTCAGTGGGTTCATGGAATAGTTGTCTATACGGGACATGACACAAAACTTATGCAGGTTTGTCACTTGGATTTACTCTAAATCATCTGTTTTGTTACCTTATTATGCTGTTATACAGCACAGAAAATCCTTTCAGAAAACATGGCTAAATTCAATATAGTAGTTAAAATGTCAGTAATAGAGTATCTTTCTTATGAAGTAAAACGAATAAAAATAAAGCACTTTCTTGTTATTATTAGTCACTTAGCCACAGAGTAGTTTTTTCACTAGTAAGCATATTGGCTGATTCTAGTTTGTAACTTGTGTTTTGAAAACTATTTTGTTAGCAAATTGGATCATTATAGTTTGCCTGTTTATCTTTCTTTATTTTTGACTGCTCCTAAAACTGTCCTCTTGTGGAGCTTTCTTTCAAGTACCAAGGTAAGCATTCTTGTCAGAAAACAAAGTGAAATGAAGAGGGAAGAGAACCATTCTCAGACTATGAAATTACTTTTCCTAGTGCTGTTTGAAATATTAAAATTGAGATGCATTTGAGAAAAAAGAATGCTTTCAAATTGGTCATGCATGTCTCTTATTTATTGCTTTTCTGATTTGTAGAACAGTTATTTGAAAAAGTTCACTTGTTTGTATTAGAAATTGTCTTCTATAGCACTGATAAGATGTATGCACATTCCTTTTTTACTGTTAGCTGTTGCTGTTAGAACTGTTCTGTGTGATTGTTTAAACTGCTTGTGACACAAATCTAAAGCTCTAACTCATGGATTCATAAGCTGCTGCTTTTTTTTTTTTTCCCTTTTGAGTGAAACAGTAACACCATTGATGATGATGATATATCTGGGAGAATATTTAGAAAAGGATGCAGTAACATGTAATTTGAAAAGTGAGGACTGTGTGTACCTCTTCTAATATTTAATAGCCACTGTTGGTTTTTGTCTTTTGCAGAATTCAACAAGTCCACCTCTTAAGATGTCCAATGTGGAACGAATTACGAATATTCAGATTCTGATTCTGTTCTGCATCCTTATTGCCATGTCTTTGATCTGCTCTATTGGTTCAGCTGTATGGAATCGAAGGCATACTGGAAGAGACTGGTATCTTGATCTAACCTGTAAGATGTAAAATAATACATGACTATTTTAGTGTTCAGTTGTCTTTCATATTTGGAAAGGAGTATGATTATCATCCTTTACACAGTGTGGTTTTTATCAGTCTTTCTTTATTGGCTGGTGACTAAATGTACTAGGCTAGGTATGTCACAGCAAGTATTAAATTTACCTTAATGTACCATCTGAGCTCTTCCTAAAGTCAGGAAGGGGAGCTTTGTTGTTCTACATCTTTCAGTCTCTACATCTCTGCTGCTCAGCAAGATCTGTATCAGCATTCCACTGGCATAAACAGTCAGTTTCCTAGACATCAGATTAAAGCCATTTTCAGCTGTTACTGATGGATTACATCTAAAGCTGTAGTGACTTCTCTGAATTTCTAAGCTCCCTCATCCCAGGAAATTATGCTTTGGCTTTATAATTTTTACTGTACAGGGATCTAACCTAATTATTGGCTGCCAACATCAGATCCTAGCAATCTGCTCCTAAAGAAAATAAAACAGGCACAAAAGATCTCATCTAAGACGTTATACTGGGCAGCTGTACTCACGGTGGATGCAAGGCAATGATGTGGGCCTTTACGGCAGCAAGCAACATACTGGCATAATTTGACCCTCAGTGAGAGAATTAGATTTACAGGAAGTTTTCATAAATATACTTTGTGGTCAATTATTCATGTTTTCAGAATTTCTTACGGTGAGCCTAGAGCCCTCTTTATTTAGGCAGTAGAAGTAGACTTTCTGCTCCTGAAGCAAGAGTCTTGAATACAAAGCTGCTGAAGGTAATCATCAAAGTAGGGATTATGGAGTAAGGGGGGTGGGGGTGGGGGGGTGCAATCTTAAAAATTTGATTTGAAGGCACTGTCCTAAATTTCTGTTGAACAAAACAGTTGTTTGCATTTACAATGAACTTATGTTTGTTGGGAACCTTGCTTCTCTTCTTTTTGAAGCTGAGGAAGAAACTTTTTTTTTTTTAAGGAAGAAATGTAATTTTCTTATCTCCATCTTGAGGTGGAAAAAGTAAAATCATTAATGGAATATTGACAATTTCCAGTAATATTAAAGGGTAGCTTTAGATATGCTTCATCACTTGTTATTTTTCATCTGATTCTTCTTTTCAGTGCATTTTGGGTTTTGGTTTTGTTTTTTTTTTTTCCTTTCTGGGAAATGTAAAAGTGTTCAGTATATGGTGATTAGTACAGTAGTGAAGACGTTCAGAAACTTTGGTTTTAGTGCTGAAAAAGAAACATGAAATAGTGGCCATTGATATTTTGTGTGTTCTCCAAGTGATTATACTTGTCAATTTGTTTTCTGATATATGCCTCATGATTAAATGAAATTGTGTTGGGTTTTGTAAGGTATGCCCTTTAAGACTACATTCACCTCATAGTAGTTCTTGTAGCAGGTACTCTTAATATATAAGAAGCAATTTATTCCCCTTTAGCTATTTAATTTTTATGTTGTAGTGAAACAGGTTCCCAGCAGTACCCCATCTTTCTGAATGCCATTAGTATTTAGTTAGAACAACCTGTTGCCTGTGGATGATAAAAAAAAAAAAGTGGTAATGTTAACAATAAGTATCAGAATATTATTTTTTTACAGGTAGAAATAGGTATCAAACTTCATTTAATCTCAGTAGTCATTATTGAGAATGTCAATGTCATGCTGAGTGTTAGCTCTCTGGTCATTGAGACTTGTACTTCATTTCATGCTGGAATTTCTATTAATGAAAGTATCTAAAACCTGTTCTTTTGGGTCTTAGAATAGCAACCAGATCCATATTTCATAGGCAGTGAAAACCTGTCTGAGGGTGTTTTTCTTTGAGAGATCTTTGAATACAGACAGGCAGGCTACCTCTTCTGCCCTTTTGCTGTACTGGAGAGCAGACTGCTATTTCCCATTCACATCCTCTGAGATGCTACTACTAGAGTTATCTAAAACTTTCAAAGGAAAATGTAGTACAAAACTGCATGTTATATATGTTAATATTCACATTTCCAGTTCTTTTGAACTTTCATTGCCACGACAACTCTCTAATTTTCATCTCTTCTTTCCCTGTGGTGTGAATTTACCTTTTTCATAGTATTTTGCTGGGGTGGAGAGCGGGAATAGGAAGGGTGAGGGGGGGCTAGAGGAAAAAAATTAATTCCACTCCACACTTCCCCCTTTAAAAATACAAAATTATAAAATTTGGAGTTTAGAATTTGGTTGCTATATATAGCTATTCCCAGATTATTATCTTAAAAGGCAGCAAAAGAAGGAATGGTTGGTAAGTTTGCTTTTCAGAAATTGGAGAAGATGGCAAAGATGTCTAAATTTGAACTCCACTTTATAATACAGATCCTTCACTCTTATGAAGGTCATAATTACAATATCACTTGCCTATAAATAATTCTCAAGTTTCTTCTTAGACACAGAACACTTCAAAAATCATTTTAAAAGTTAATGCAGTACTCTGAATACACTTTATATACTTACTTTTAAATATGGTCTTAAATGTTTTTATTTGCTTTGTTTTTTTGGCAGATGGTGGAGCAAGCAACTTTGGATTGAATTTCTTGACTTTTATCATACTCTTCAATAATCTTATTCCGATCAGTTTGTTGGTTACGCTTGAAGTTGTTAAATTTATCCAGGCATATTTCATAAATTGGGTAAATATTATTTTTGTAATATGCATTGACTTCTAAAATCAGATAGTTTACAAATAAGTGAAATGATTGATTGCTTGTCTGTATATACATTTTTACAGACTTTTTTCTTAATGTAAACACCTAAGTATGCTGTTTATTTATTATTACTGGAATCTGAGAAGGTAATAATAAATGATTTTGTTGTAGTGCTCCTATACCTGCACTAAATTGCTTTTTGGAACATGTTTTTATGTGCTTTGTACTTATTATTAACATCCAGGTATCAGTTTCATCCAGAATGCTCAGAAGAAACTGTTTCGCAGTGCAGTGGAGTATTGTCCAGTTTCACTTCTTCTTTCTAAGTGCAGCCCATGTTTTGGGCTTTTTATGTATTTTGCTGATTTTTCCCACCACCACCACTGTAGTTTAATGGGGATTTTTTTTTTTTTTTACAAAGCCAATGTCCGTTAGGATTATTTCTTACAAAATATATAAAGATCATTTTGGCGTCCTTAAATTTCTTTTCTTAGTGAATTAATAGAGAAAAAGAAGGGTTTACTCTGGTTGGGGTCGGGGTGAGGTATTCTCCTTAAAGCCTTGTAAGTGCTTTTAATAGTATGCCTTCAATTTTTCCGGTTTTTCCAAATGTAAATTAATCATACCATTCTGAATTCTTTAATCTGATTCCTTGGTCAAATGTGTGAAATAAAGTTGTTTGTGTGAGATATGATGTCATGCAGATGTAGATAACAGTGTATATAGTAGCAGTTGAAATGTATGCTTTATTTTAAAAGTTAAATCTTTTTGTGATCAGTCAGCTGGTTTTGATTTCTTCATTTCTTTTGTGCTATAGAGCAAATTGTTGACAAAGAAGAGAATGTAATGAAATTATTCCTATATGTTTTGTATTCTAAAATAAATACTCAACAAAGACTGATCCATTTTGAATGTGTGGATTGGCAAATGTCTACACAACAAATCCGAAAGATGGTTTTAACTTCTGTTCCCTGCCCATTTCACATTGTGAGGAATTTGTTGTCTTTAATTTAAGTTAATCTTAATTAAACTTAAAGTTTAATCTTAATTAACTTAAAGTTAATCTGGGCATTTATTATCTTAAAAATTATCTTTGTGTGTGCATATCATATTGGTATGGAGAAGTTGGTCATCTGCAATCTGTTGCACTACATTGGCATACTTCACAACGTTTTAATCTTTTTTACTGTCTTTAAAAATAAACTCTGATTTACTTTTTTGTTTTTTTAACAAGTAAATACCAAAAAAAAAACCCCACCACTTACAAAGTACCCTACACTTATTGTGTACTCTTAATTTATCTTCATGTTTTTATCTCAAGGTATATTTATCTTGCTATTTAGAAATGACTGTTTGCGCATACAATATAAATAGATAAGGCTGACTTCTCTTTAAGTGTTACAATGTAGTATTTCTGCTTGTTGCTAAATCTACAACAGTTTTTCAATAACATAAATCACTGGAAATAAGCAGAGTAAAATCTCAAAGAATCATAGAGATTTTTGTTTTAAAGAGGAATTCTAATTTTTTGGCGGGGAGTCTTGGAAGAGATCTGATCATGTCTGTGGCTTCTCATGTTGAATTGTCATAAGTAGATAACTTGTATTCCTGTTCAGTCTGCTACTCTGAACTTACCTTTTCTATTTCTATACTAGATATTTTGTAATAAGTTATGGAAGGCTAATTTTTATAAATATACTTTCTTTTATCTGTAGGACATAGACATGCACTATGAACCTACGGACACTGCTGCAATGGCTCGTACTTCCAATCTCAATGAAGAACTTGGACAGGTAGAAAAAAAATACTGATTCTAAGTCTGTGTATTGAAAATTATTCATGTGAGTTTACAATCTAAATTATTAAAATGTGATGATTACTTAAAGAATACTTATATTCTTGCCTTAGTCTTTGCTTAGTTCTATTCTTTTTTTTGTCAGATATTTTTAAAAACACTTTGCAATATGTGAGAGTTAAATTTTTGAAACCGGTATTAAATGTACAAACACTGCTTTATGTATCAGCGTGCATGTGGTAATCACAGAAGATTGAAGCATATCATTAAAATTATAAAATGAGAGGAATTCTGAGCATTAAGGCTGTCTGGCACGAAAATTTAGTCTCTGTTTATACACTGTGATAGTGTGCATCTTCAATTTTATTTTTTCTTTCCACACACTCTGCCTTGCTCAGAAGAGACAGTGGTTGTGCTCTAAGCTTGAAGTTGTGGTTGTATAAATTCCCTCTTTTTTTGCCACTGAAGATTGGAAGTAGTCAATGGAACAGGAGCTCACGGCTGAATTAAGCCCTGGAAATTTGGACTTAATCCTTTGTTTTGCTTTAGAGTTCTCTTTCAATACTATAAAATCAGTTAGGCTTTTTACAAGAGGTCATGACTTTGTAGAAGTGCGTCTGGGGCACAGAACGTGCTTCCAGAAGCAGTACACATTATATTTGCTGTTTCAACTGACTGTATTTGCAGTCTTCCTTTAAAAACATGCTGAACATTATGCTTTCTGTTACACTGACTGGTGATGGTAAACTGATTCTGTGGAAAAAATACTATGTGCTCATTTAATTGAACTGTATTATACACACAAAAATACAATTCTTGCATTTCCTAACCTAGAAGTTTTCCTAAGTAATTCTTTAGTTTATTGCATGGGAAAGTAAAAGTTTTTAGCTTTCCAAGAACAATAAATAATAACATAATTTTAGCTGTGTAGCAACCAAGTCTTGGAGACTAATATTAAAGAGATCTGCCTTTTGGGAAAACAGTAGTTGCAGGTTACCATATTTGTAACATTGGTCTACACAGAGGAGGACAGGACCTTTGCCTACTGGGTTTAAGGAGTATGTGCAGATAGCAGAAAAATTTGTTCTCCTCCTATCCTTAAAGGGGGGAGTACAAGCTCCTCTAGTGGTGAAGAAAGTATTGAATCTTAGCTTTCCTTCTGTCTCATTTTATGCAAACTGGATGTTTTTCCCTCTCTGCAGTTATTGTTATTCACATTCCCAGACACACTCATTCTTTTTTACTTCAACAGTTCTTGCCTTCATTTCTCAAGTTTCTCATCAAAGGCTCCTTCACCATCAGGATCGAGCCAGACTTCTTGGGATCTCCACTTTCACTTTTCTGACAGATTCTTAATTTGAGCAGATTTTTGTAGGGAGACCAAAGGACTCTGCTAACAAAAAAGGCAGGTGTCTTCTCTGAAGTACATGAGGCCTGCAGATAAAGAAAAGAAGATTTCCCCCAAGAGATCTTCAGGTTTTAAGAAAGGCAAAACTTTGGTGTTTGGAAAAAAGGTTGAGTTTTCTTAGCTGCAATTCCTGCTTTCCCATTCTGCCCACACAAAAAAAAAATACAGTTTGAGGCATAAACCTGGCATGGAAGATTTCTTTTAACTGCTCATTTGGCTAAGTCATAATCTGTCAGAATCAGAATCTTTAAATAGGAGATGCTGAGTAAATTTTACTAATACGTAGCCGTATTGCCTCCATGTATAATGCAGTTAATTCCTAATAAAGAATACCATGATTTTTTTTTAATGAGAAATAAATTTTAATGAATTAAAGTTGATGTTTACCTTTGACTAATAGAGCCTTTGTTTCATCACAGACCATTTCTCCACATAAGAACTTTTTTCTTAAAATTAGATTTGAACTAAAATTAAATATACCACAGATACATGTATTTCAGCTTTAATTTTTAAAATACTTTAGTAGTTTCTGGAGAAGAAGGCTTTATGATGTTAGGAAAATAAGAGACCTGGAATAGGTAGAAAGAAACGTATTTTTTCTATTCCTGCAACTTGGCACTTCTAAACTGTTCATTTTTTACTAATGTTTTGGTTTGAAGAATATATTTCTATGTCAAAAAGAGGGGTTTAGAAATGCATTTGATACTTTTCTTTTACCGTATTGCTTTCTGTCAGAAATGGAATATTTTGCTAGCAGAGCCATTGGTCTTCACTAGTTTCTTGCATTTCAGCAGTACGAGGGATAGTTAAGTATATCACCATGCACTGAAGCAAGCTTAAGCTTTCTGACATATCATTTCATTTGGAAATGGGTATCAATACTGGGGGTTTTCTATAAACCATGAAGATTGCAGAACTGGTAAAAATATTTAGTGTTGATAATCATGAATTGTACTAGTAAATAACTGCTGAATGTTAATGTATAATAAGTTTTATCATTCATTTAGGTCAAATACATATTTTCTGACAAAACGGGTACCCTGACATGCAATGTCATGCAATTTAAGAAGTGTACTGTAGCAGGAGTTGCTTATGGGTAGGTATTTTTCATCTTCTTTTCTTTAGCTGTGTGCCTTTCTTTTCCTCTGCCTGTACATATGTACCTGTGCATTAATACTGCAGTTAAAATAAACTTATGCCTAGCAATATCTACAACTAGGAGTCACTTTGTTTGTGACTATAAAATGTTGCTTATAAGATGTATCATCACTTCAGTCATGACATCTCTTTGCTTTCTGCTGGAGCACAACTTCAGTATGCATGTTTTTTTTCTATCGCTCGGTCTGTTTAATGTTGTTACTAAAAAGAAGTCTTCCCTCATACTTGCAAAAACTTGTATCATTTTCCATGCTTCATATTTTATGACACATGCTCTTGCACTAAATAATACGCAGGATGAACAAGAATTTGAATTAACTGTACTGTAGCATGAACTACAGTACTGTCACCACCATCCAAGTGGCTTTTATGAATATTGTTATAGTGGCGTAACTCCAAATATCAATATTGCTATTAAGAAATCTCTCCAAATAAGCATTTTACTATTTCTTTGTCAACAGTTGCAGCCACCTTCTTCAGCAGAGTTTGTAAAAGCCTCAAACTTCTATGACTGTTTACCTGAAAAAAATTCATTAGAGCAATAAATAGACCTGAAGCATCTAAATGCTGTTGTGGCGTACCAGTATGTGAGATGCTGCATCTGGGCAGATCTCGGAGCATTCAGTAGCCGATAATTAGACACCACTTGAACTGGATGGAGATCAGGCAGAGATTATGAAATTAAGTGTTGGGCTTGTACTAGAGGTGATGATTTGGCTTTTGTGGCTTTATCATTTGGATCCCTTTGAAAATCCTAATTTTTAGGGCTCTAGACTTTCTGTTTTGAAAAAACTTGGATCCTTAATGCATTAACTGATGGGTTTTTTACTTAACAGTTGTAATAAAATATGGTTCTAAACCCTGATATTTCAAATATGTATATAAATGTGTGTGTGTGTATATAGGGCTCAATTTCTATATAATGAGCTAATTTTATGATTTCAGAGAAAATGCTCTGAGTTAACTATTTTCAAATGTTTTTTATGCCAATTTTTAATATATATGTATATAAATGTGTGTGTGTGTATGTATATAGGGCTCAATTTCAATATAATGAGCTACTTTTATGACTTCAGAGAAACTGCTCTGAGCTTACTATTTTCAAATGTTTTGTATGCCGACTTTTTAATATAAAAAAAAATACATTCATGATAATGGCACTTAAAATCAGTATTTGGTTCAGTTCATTATGTATCTTCATCTGAAGTTGGTATAGAAAAAACTCTAAAATTTCTCCTTTATGAAACCTAGGTGTGAATATTTTCTTTAGAAAAAACTTCTTGATTTTTTTTCTTGCTATGCTTTCCAGCTCCCGTGTTCCCAATTTTGAAGACATAGACCAGTTTTCTGATTAGCATCACTGTTTAGAAAGCAGAGTTTCTCTGTACAGTGAATAGTCATTACAACATCTGTCGTAACTACTCGGAGAACAGAGTCACTCTGTCTTTCTGTATTGATGCAAATGAGAAGCCAGGAACACAGAAAAGGGTGAAAGTGACTGTTCCATCTCCTGTGCCTCTTCAAGTGTGTTATAAATTGTCATGTATTCAAATGTGTCATCACAGGGCAGAGTCCTTCATGTGCAATGGCTAGCTTTGCTCATCAGCATTTTGTGAACTCAGCCAGACAAACTGCATTAGCATGACTTCAGATAATTAAAAAAACTACCTTTTGTGTAATGAGAAACTGTAACAATGTATATATACTGAAATATAAAGCAAGATTTGTAAAGAGGGCAAATGCCTTTATATGTGCTGGTGTAAGTTAGGAAGTAGACAAGCTTTCAGTTGGAAAAAAAAATGCTCATTTATAGTTTATGAAGCCTCGAGAAACGTCATATTTTTGCAATGTTTTGCACTAGCAAAATACTTGGTTGAAATACCTTTAAAACTTTTTTAGTAATTTAATTACATTAAGTAACGTCTTTATTATACGTGATCCGCTTTTTTAGCCTTTGTGATTCTTTTTCCTCTCCCTGTTTCTGTTCTTCCCTTACTTCTTGTGCAGCCATTGCCCTGAGCCTGAGGATTATAGTGTTCCTTCAGATGATTGGTAAGCTCTAAAGATCATTTAGTATGTGGTGTTTGCTGAAGATTCAAACTTAAAACCACTGAGTGAGATTTTTAGAAACACAGCTAAATGTGAGATATTTTACTCAAAAGTTAATTTAGCTTGAAATTGACGCAGACCGACAGTGTCTTACACAAATTTATGCCATCAGAATTCTGCAGCATTAGGTTGGGTACTCTGGAATAGAGTTGCTAATAGGGTCACTGAGGTATAGGACAGTTACTGACAATACTGTACAATTCAGAATTGCATATTGGAAAGTTTTGTCATTTAAGGTAGTTGGTATTATGGTAACTTTGATCACACTTTTCTACTGTTATTAGTAAAAGGTTAATAATAACCTCTAATGTGTTTGGAAAAAAAGTCTGTATTTGAGAGTGAAAAAATACGTAGTAAGTTGTTATTAATATTTTACTTCCTATAGATAGTTTTAGAATATTAGCACTACCTAGTTCTTAACTGAAACTGAGATTAAAGCACCCAAATACACTTGGGGCTAACATTAATCTCTTAATAGGTACCTCAGGAAGGACTAAGTCTTGGCTTCTTTTCTGCTGCCGTCTGCATGATGCCTTCTACTTCTTCATCATACTTTCTTAAACTAAGTATTTGCAATACCATTCAAAATAAGCTTAGCTAGGTAGGGGGAAGAGTGTCATTTACAGTCTTTAAATTACAACTGTTGTATTTGTTGAAAGTCACAGCAAAGTATGTCACACAAAACTGCAATGTGTTGTCATTTTATGTTTAAAAAGTTGGAAGGAAAAAAACTGCTTTGCTAGATTAGAATTAACAATTCTTTCTTTAGATTTTGAAAAAATCTGAAACATCCTCCCCACATACACATAAAAAGCAGCATATATGCAGACCACAGAGTCTTACCTGACCTGAATATCCTCATCTGATGTAGCAGCAAGATGTTTCCAGCAAAGATGTACAAGTGTGCTTAACTGCACACAAGTTTCATCAAAATAATGCAGTGCTTACATGAAATTAAGCATCCTTGGTTATATTTATGAAATAAGACTGGTTTTGACTAATATGCATCAAAATCTTTATAAGCACATCTGAAATGGTTAAACTGATGCTTGAACAGTAGTTTAAAAAAGTAATTCCTTTTTATAAGCAATGAATATCTTGTAAATACTTATGAAATGAGATACTTAAGAAGAAAACATTTTGTATGTAAATCTATTGTAATTAATAGAATCTGTTTGTGACAGTAACATTTCTAGTCCTAAAATGACTAATGTACTGAATTCCAAATCATTTTAATTTTTTTTTTTTCCTTTTTCATATTAGAAAGAATTGTTTTCCAGTTTGACACAAGATATACTTGCAAATATTTTTTTCCTTTTTTAGCTCTGAGAATCTGGAAAATATCTTGAAGTCTTTCTTTCAGAAAACTTTAAGCAAACAAAGCTTGAACCTGAGACTGTAAACAAATCTGGAGTTGTTAACATTTGGCACTTCGATCTATTTGCTTTGCATTTAAAAAAAAAAAAAAAAGGCTTGGTGAATAAGGCTGCTTTGAATGTCTGACTTTAATAATAGGTTTTTAGAAAAAGTAGTCCTTGATTAGTATATAGAGGAGTTACTGCCATTTTATATTCCTTCATGGTAGTGCAGGACTAAAACAGCTCACTTCCGGTTTTCATAATCTTTAGACTGCTTTTGATGTATATGGCTTATCCTTCAACTTAAATCACCAAATGTGTCCACTTTCTTCTAAGGTTATGTGAGTCGGGGCAAGATCCAAAGTAAATGAAAAAAGAATACTTTCCTCCAACTAGGTTCACTTTTCAGCACTGTTTTGTTTCACTGAGATTCAAACTCAACTAGATTGTCTTAATACTCAGCAGTCAGTTGCAGTAACAAGTCTTCCTAGAAGTATCTACATTTTGGAGCGCTTAGCTTCAGACAGAAGATTTGTACAATTTGAGAGATGTTAGTGGATGACTTTATTTCTCCAGAACCATCTCCACCTTGCAACTGTTCAGTACCTTCCTACTTCGCCATTGTCACTGTCTTCCTTATCCATCAGTTTACTAGGCTCCTTTTGGGTCACGAGCAATAGAAAACAAACCCTCTCCATGCAGAATTCCCTGATGTGTGAACTCAGTTTGTTTACCGCTTTCAGAAACTGGACTTTCTTTTCTGCAAGCATTTGCATACCTGTTCCAAAACTGCTAATATGTCAAAGAAATGTGATCTCTTCAGGGATATCTTTTTCTGAGTATCTTCAATAATCTCATTCTAGAGATCCGAAGACAAGAAGTCATAGTCTTACACTGTAGATTTTTTTTACTTCATCCTGCATCTCCTGAAGTCAGCAGAGAAACTTTCCTGGATTTAAGTGTATTTGTATAAATAGATGTTTCTTAAGATTAGGTAAACTTTGGAAATGTGAAACAGGTACCTTTTTACTGCATTTTCTCACAGTATGTCATTGCAGCCTTTATTGTAACAGCCACAAACTAAAATTTGCATTTGACCTTAGCACAGTAGTATGGATGATTTGGATATGAATTGTTAAGAATATGCTAATGATGATCTCCTTTCTACTTAATTATTTCTAGGCAGGGGTCACAAAATGGAGAAGAAAAAACATTCAGTGACTCATCATTACTGGAGAATCTTCAAAGCAATCATGTAAGTTATATAGAAACAATTACCATTGTTTTGTGAAATCAAACCATTGGTTTCAGTAAGTCAAAAGATGATGTCCTTTGAAGGAAAATAAATAAATAATGTGTTTACACAAAATCAGTGTGCCCTCGTGAATACTTCTGTAATTGTTGCTGATACTTGTTAGTTAGATCCAGCCCTTTTTTTTTTTTTTCTTTTTGGTATGATTCAGATATTGTGAGTCTGAAATATAATACTCTTACATTCTGTGGGTGTTTTAACATTAGTTTTGCTGTAAATACGATGTCGTGGTATCCATCAAAGCTTTCAGGATCAATCGGGTTAACTTACTGTCCTGACATGACTTAGCATTTCTGTGCCCAGGCTTAGACAAGAGTCATGAGTTAACCTTATACGTTGGTTTTGTGTTCATGCTTCTCTGAGGTTAGATCATCAGTTCAGATGATGAAACGAAACAGGTCCTCTGGGGGCTGGTGTTTTCCCCAAAGAGGCAATATATTTCACAGGAAGTTAATAGTTTAATTTATGATTTGACTAAGAAACAGTACCCTCATTACCTCTTTCTGTTTGTCATTTGTGCAAGGGATGGTTTTGCCTAGTCATAACCAAGAACGCCTACCTTGAATAGTGTAACTGTTTGTTCCCTGTTTGAAGAGTGTAAATGAAGTGTAATTCAGCCTTCTGAATACATCTTAGAGGATCTGAGGGCCCTCAGAGGAGGAGAACAGGAACAAACTCCAATTAGTGTTTCTGCACTATGAATTAAGTTAGGTTTTCAGAGATTATTGTTTTATAGAGTAATTGTGATGTTCATTTTTCACATTCATAGTCTGCTATTAATCTGAAATACTATAGACATGCTAAGAAAGACCTCAGTTGAGGTGGCAGCTTCTTTGAGCTTACTTAGGGGGAATGCTGGGGTTTCTTTTGAACAACCATTAAGGAGCCAATTCATTCATTTTACAAATTTCAGCTGTACTAATAAGGTTTTTAGTTGTATTGGTCAAAAACAGTCAACTATTTTGCTTATATACGCTCTTTTCCCCTGTTTTGGGGAAAAGAATTTTAAATTGTTTCAGCTTTGTAGACTCTGAAGTGCCTGAGACATTTATCTAAATGTCTTCCTTTGGAAGCTGTCTGCCTGACCATGCAGCATTTTCCACATTTTTTTGGGGTTTGGTTGCTACATCTTTCTAAAGGTTGTTTAAAAAGTGTTGTCAAATACAGTTTTAGACAAAAAGTAATAAAAAGGGAATATTTTTAGTAAAAAAGACAACATCCAAAGAGACTTCAGTGAATAAAGTAAAATTCTTTGAATACACCATTCAGACTTACCTTCACTATAAAATGCTTATTTAAATTATTCTGTGTTTCTGGTTATCTACTTCTGAGTGTTATGATAGCAAATGCCACTAAATTCTATATAGTCGGTATGAAAGTACAAGAAACTATTCTGGATGCTGAAATTGGTGTACAGATGATGTCTGTTTTGTTTACTTGTTGATAGTTTTTGAAGAAGAGAGAAAGTCTTTCATTAATTTTTTTCTTGACTATTGACTATTATTTGTCCATATCTATTACTACATTTCAGTTATTGCTAAAATTATTAATCACACTCTTTTCTTTTTTTAGCCAACTGCACCTATAATATGTGAATTCTTGACAATGATGGCAGTGTGTCATACAGCAGTTCCAGAAAGAGAAGGTGATAAAATCATATATCAAGCAGCATCTCCAGGTGAGACTCAAATGATTGAGTGAACATATAGCAAAGTATTCTATCAGCTAAGCAAGCAGATTTTATTCAAAGTTTATTGGTTTTGAAGTATCTTCAAAAATTTGAAAAAGATGTCCCTCAAAAAAAGAATTGGTGTCAGCTAAAATCAGTTTTGTCAAAAAAAAAAAAAAAAAAAAGGTTTAGACTTTTCTACTTTGCTTTAGAAAATACATACGGATATCCTGTAGATTATGTAAGGGCAAAGGGTGATTAACCATATGGTACTCCTAAGGTGGTGTCAGATTGCTGTGAAAGTCTGAAGGAACTGCTCAAATGCGAATAGAAATCAAACCAGGAGACAAATTGATGTCCTTGCTTGTGAACCTGTCCTGTACTTGGTAACCATGGTACTGGCTTAGAACAAAGACTGTAATCAAAAATGAAAAAGAAATTTTATTAATAAAAGTTGTGTTAAGTTCTACTAGAGAGTGAGAAAAGATTATAGTGCAGAAGGTCTGGTTCAAGCCTACCGTGGTTCATAGACAATTTTTAAGTTAAGAAAATGATGAAGCAAGGCAAAATGATAAAAATATGCTCGGCTCTGCTGAGCTAGTGTATTATAACAAGTTGTGATGGGAGAAATGATATGAAGCACAGAGTCTTTAGCCTTCCTCTTCCCTGCCTGCCCCGGCTCCTAGGTGGCTATCTCTCTAAATTGTGTCCTTCAAAAATCGGAAGACAAGGGCAGAGGTAGGGCCATAAATAAAGCTAACTGGGCCCTGGCAATGCTTTACTGGGCATTGTGAGCAAATTCCATTCTGACCCATTTGGAGAGAACTGATGCCTATAGGGACTGGGTTGCTGCTAAAATGTTTCCTGAATGTAGGGGTTGAAGTTATCTATTATTCACAGGAATGGCTTATTACTCTCTTCTTCTAAAACGTAACTACACAAAAAGAAATATACCTTGTCCAGTCCCCTACTGGGGAAGGTGCTTGCTTAGGTGCTTTGAAGAGAATGTTCTTGTTACAGAGCTGAAAGGCATATTCCTCTGGGGGGTTATTTTCTCTGAACTGTAAACTCATGTCAGCAATTTTAACAGGAGAAACAAAGAGTTCTTTCCAGCACTGCATCTAATCTTAAAAATCTATAAAGGAAAAGGAAGTCAAAAGTAGAAAAGCTTGGACTGTGTCCATTAAATCATGGGATAAACTAACAGTTTTCTGGTACATCTGCAAAATAACTAATTGACTTGTTGCAGATGAAGGAGCATTGGTCAGAGCAGCCAGGCATCTTCGTTTTGTATTCACTGGAAGGACACCTGATTCAGTAATCATAGAGTCTGTAAGTACATTGGAGTAACATTATAATTTGCTGTATTTACTCTTGCTGTATTAAATAATTTCTGAATAACTGCATCACAGTACATGTCTGTTGAGATGTTGTTTGGTTGGTTTTGGTTCTTTTGGTTGAGGTTTTTTGCATTAATTCTTACCTTTTTTCTTTTTTTTTTTTTTTAATTCTGCAGTTGGGACAGGAAGAGAGATACGAACTATTAAATGTCCTGGAATTTACAAGGTAAACAGCATGTTCTGCACTTAGTGTCTTTTTATGAAAATACTTTATGAATTTCTCTTATGGGTATATTTGTACAGGCAAAGTATGCAGGTTGTGTTGCTTTTATCTCTGTAGTATGTGATCATCCTATAGGCAAAACAGTGTACATGGTTAAGATCACACTTTTGGTTTTATTGTAAAATATTTTCAGAGGCATATATTTTTTCCTGTTGTCTCCTTTTTGGCTAATATTTTTCACTTTTGCGCAAAGATAAAAAAAACCCCTTTTATCTAAAAACTTGAAAAATTATGTGAAAAGACAGTATAGGAAAGACTGTGTTTCTGAAAGCCCTGGCATCATGTGATATATTAAGTATTTTATATTTGTGGCAGGGGGAAAGATTGAGATAAGCATTATACATAACTTGTGTTTGCCTTGACTGATAGAACGAAATTTTGCATTTGACCTTAAATATACTTGCATAATTATTGCTTGTTTAAATACTCTAGACTGAAACCCATTCTCTTCTGAGCAGCATCACTAGACCGCTGGCCAGTTAGTTTTCTTGGAAACTGCGTTCATTACATACTTTGCTTTCAGTAAAAATTTTCTATCAAAGCTGTTGGAATGATAAAGGTACCAATAAGAAATCTGGGTGCAGTTTCACTTGTTATGTAAATCTATTTAAATTGTATGCATGTATGCCGTCTGTGTTCTTAAGTGCTGGTGTAGGCCCATTGCTTACTTTGGCACAGGATGAGGAAGGGATTTTATGGAGAGGAAGCTCTTTTTTTTTTTTTTTTTTTTTCTTACAATGATTAATTGTAATTGTGCCTGCGGAAAGTGATCATTGTTGTCCTTCCTGTCCTATTATGTTTCCCTTGAGCTTAGCTGAAGAAGCAAAAAGATCAAAAAAAAAAAAAATAATCCAAGGCTATACTGGAGAGACGGGCTGAAGATGTATAGGTTGGGTGAAATGAGAGAAGTAGTGCCTATAGTTAAAATAATAGCAGTAATAATGTGAAACATAAAGATCACCCCAGTGAAAAAAAATAACTCCACAAAAAGTAATTCATATAGTTTTGAATGTCTTTAATGACTGCTCGCAATTGATGTTGGGTTTTATATATTGTAGAGGACATACTTGAAATTTTTCAGATTTATGCCATGTTTTCATTTTTCTGTAGGCACTTCTTTCACTTCTGGAAAGCTAGCAAGTATGTAGCACAAAGTGTGTAGTTGTTATTTAGACGTCTGCTGAAGTTTATACTGCATTCATGGAGTCACAGTGAAGGATTCCTATGTTGTTTCTGGTTTTGATCTTGGTCTTGATTTGATAGACCTGTTTAAGCTTCTATGCCAGACTAAAATTTAAACAGTGATACTTTGTGGAGAAAGGAGAATTGCTTTTGGATCTTAAGCTTTGGAGAATTAAGAGTTTTTTTTGTGGCTACCAATCACCCAACTTTATTAAGCATTCGGGTTTGTATAGCTGTTTCTGTTCTTATTCTGTAATATTTAGCTTTGCTTGGAACTGACTTGTTGGAAGCACTAGAGGTCACCCTTGTTCCACAGCAAGAGAAATTTTCGCTCCAAAACATAACACCATCTGTATGAGTAGGAGCATGTACCTTCAGAGAAGTAATCTATAGCAATTAAACTATTGAGTTAAGAGTTTCCAGGTGTTCCAAGTTTTTCCCAGAAAAAATGCAAACTAATTCCTCGCCACCTTCCAGTACAAACCAGATAAGACACTTCTGCAAGTAGAGTGCAACAGTGTCAACACTTGATAGGATAGTCTTCTGGAGAAGTGTGTTACAGAAGTAAAACTTGTAGGAATGCTTGGTAGAGTTGTCTTTTATGGAATTCTTTTTTTACAGTGATCATAGCTATGCCTGTGAAAAGGGAAGTAGTAGACTTATACAATATCCTAATTATACTTTGTTCATGGCAAGGGAGTAGCTCTCAGTCTAACTGGCAGGTGAGCACACTGAAAGCAACTGGTCATCCTTAACCAGCTGACATTTATTCTTGAAATGTAGTGCTAATCTCTGGGGAGCAAATCGTGTCTTCATAACCTGTGCTCAGTTTACGTTGCCTCCAGTACATACTCTGCTCAGATACTACAACTGCCATGGCACTTTAAGCTCAAGGAAGTGAAGAGTTGTTCAGAGCCTCTGCTGTTCAGGGCCTCCCATACTGTCAGGGAAGGAATTGTGTAGTGGTGTGCTTGTTCTTGTATTCTGTCACCTGGAACTGTAACAAATAGAAAAACCACAGCTGTCTCTTGGGAGCCAAAACCAACTCCTAGGGTATGTATCTATGGGGCAGGGGGAAAGCATGGCACTATGTCAGGTAAGGACCCAGAAGCACAGAATGTCTTACGCTTACTGTCATCCCTGTGCCAACTATGTGCACTGTCTTTTCACATGGGCCAGTTACAAAGAGTATGATTTTGAGCTTGTGATTCTTTGTTTCAGTAAGCATAAGTGATGTCCGTTATCAGTGCACAAATTACATATCAGTCCTTGCATCAACGTGTCGTTACTAGCAGCGCTACTGAATGAGGTTTTGACTTGTATCTGCTTGTTTTGTTAGAGGAATGAATTGAATTTTTAGCACTAGAATTAATTTCACTGGCAAGTATTGAGTATAGATGTAATAACACCTCAATATCTGGAGTATGTGCCATCTATTGATTTAGTGACTGACTTTTCATCTGTATCCCTGGGGCATACCTCCACAGTCTAGCAGAAAACATCTGTGATAGTTATAGAGTAAAGCTTCTTGTCTAAAACCTGAATATTTTTTATTTATAATGAAGATGTATTTACCTTAAACACAGCAATAGCTTGATTAGTCCCCTGTTTGATCAGTGTTATGAATAGTCCACATTGCCTTGGCTGTTGTACTGGGCAGTCAGAAGGCCTCTTTCTAGAGCATTTGAGACCTTATCTCTTGTCCATCAATCAGAGAGGTCCAGAATACAGTGATCCTGTTTTGTAACTGAAGACTGATACTTCTAAATGTAGAAAGAGTGAGTGGCTGACAGAGGAGGTACCGAAACCTCTGTAGCAGTGTTTGTTTTCTGTGGTTGTGTCCTTATGCTCTGAAGAAATTTTTATCTTAAACCTGAGACAGATTTTAAAGTAACAGGGGCCCCATCACGAGCTACTTCTGCATTCCCACATCCTGGAAGTGTCAAATCTTGTGACTGAGAGAGGTGTTTCGGTCCCCTTAAGATGCTTCTGTCCATCTGTAATCCCATGACAGCTTGGTGGGAATTACCAGCTATTCTGCCTCCTTGTCATGACCCGAAGGGCTACCCAGCCTGTGGGTGTACAGAGATCATGACAGTGGGTTTGTGGAATTCCATAGCACACAAGGACACAGAGGCTTTATCTTCTAGATTTCTTTATTACAGATTACTATGAATTACTGTTAGTAAAGCAAGTATACTCGTCAGTAATAAAGTAAGTACACTTACATTTTAATAGTAGCAGCAAGTATATGTTGCCATATATTACAAGTTGCTACTAAATTATCACTACTGAAGAAATACACTTAAAATCAGTTACCTATATGTGCGCACACACACATCTATATTATTCAAAATAGTGCAGGTAGAGTGCTCACCAAACTGCTCTCGGGAGTGGTGCCTCAAAATGGGTGACAGACAAAGTCTCACTTTGAAGAGTGGGAATCTGGAGTCAGCCAGGTGTTCCTGGTGGTGGTCCAATAACTTGTCAAGGAGATCTCAGAGGAAAATTCACACAGGGGGAGTTCTCAAAGACAGAGGCTCCATTTTGGGTAAAAGTGACTTGCTTTTATATGGCAGAGACATAAAAGGGTGTAGGACATCACCACCTGCTAATTAGATGCTGCTAATTTGTATTTTTCAGCTGGGACAGCTGATAGATGATGGTGCTTTCTTTTCTTTCAGACTAATATTTATTTTTCCAGACTGGTTTTCCCTTTTTCTTTTTTTCAGCTAGAATAACCAATAGCAGTTGCTGATTCCTAATTCCTCAGGATTGTTTCTCCCTTTTCCAGACTTTTTCACCTTTCCTGTCAATAAGTTGTAGTTACAGTTCCTTGTTCTGTGCTTATTAATGGTTTCTAGGTATCCAGCTGTACTTCAGAGATGCTGGCTGTGCTTCCCAAGGACGTTTCTGGTTCCCAGGCTAGCAGTTCCCTGGCTGGCAGGCATTTCCTCTGTCAGTATTTCAGCAGACATCTTCTGTTCAGAGTTTTTCCCCTTATAACCGGGTCACCTTTATGGCTGCTCACATCACTTCTATGAAAAAATAGTCTCACAGTGACAGTTATTTGTAGTAGTGCAACTTTGTGGTTTTCTGTATTTCACCAAGAAAAGGAAAATAAAACTGTCACTGCAATGAAAAGGCTCATAAAAAGTTAGAAGTCCTTGACAGTAAGTCCTGCTCATTAGCTTTATTGCAGTTTTACTAAGAAAATGTATGTCAGTCAGATTCAATATCTGTCTTCATAGCTAAAGTTTCAGAATGCTACAGGAAAACATCGGTTATTCTGATACATCTTCAGTAGATTGATAGGCAGCTGTATGCAGAACTTCAGGATTGCAAGACAAGTACAAAACTGCTGAGTTTTTACCTGTCAAGGGTGTATATATCAAATTATTTTTATACAAACCTTAAATTACTGTAATTCCTCCACAGTTCCTTAACTGAACATTCAGGCAAGTGTAATGACTTTAAGTAGCAGTAGGCTGGATAATCTTGGTAGGAATCAAAGTGGATCTAAGACTTGCTTTTATTTTAGGCAACTTAACTGTAGTTCAGATCATCTGAATTTCTCCACTGCTGTCTAGGCAGATCACCAACTGGACACTGTCTAAGGGGTTTTGAAATTCTGCTTATCTGAGGTGTTTTGGATTAATGATGAAATGGAGAAGGAGTTACAGCAGCTAATGCCTTTTTATGGTCTCTTGTGCAATATTCATGATAAAAATGTAATTTAATGTTGCTGTTCAGATGTCTGTACTTGAAGGGAAGTGCACGCACAGGTGGAACAGGGAAATATTTTCCTGAAGATACTATTCGGTCAGTTACTTCACCAGTAATTATATAATTTCTTCCTCCACCTATCTCCATATGTTCCACTTATAGGATGTTTTCCTTGACAGTCTGAACTTCAGGAACCATTCATAGTGCTATTTGATCACAGAATCACAGAATCTTCAGAGTTGGAAGGGACCTCTAGAGATCATCTAGTCCAACTCCCCTGCTAAAGCAGGATTGCCCAGAGCACATTACTCAGGACTGCATCCAGGCGGGTTTTGAACATCTCCAGAGAAGGAGACTCCACAACCTCCCTGGGCAGCCTCTGCCAGTGCTCTGTCACCCTAACCGTGAAGAAGTTTTTCTGTGTGTTGGAATGGAACTTCCTATGTTCCAACTTGTGCCCATTGCCCCTCGTCCTGTCACTGGCAACCACCGAGAAGAGAGATGATGATATATATATAAATGGGATCCAGTTCCAACAAGAACCAAAACTGTAAAAGGATCATTTACTTCCATCTCTTTTGTGTATTTTACTGTGAACTGTTGTGTGCAGGACATGTTTTGTTCCCTGAATAGTTACTGAGGGTTTATTTAAAAAGTTGAGGTTTGAAAGAATTACGGTAGAAATACACATTTTGACTGGACATGATCTTGAATCTAAACTATGCATGTTGGAGGACCTCAAGGGGAAGACAGAAAGCAGAGTGGTAGTCTTCTCCATGCTTTCCTCCAATTCCTACCTCAGTTATAAGGACAAAAAAAAATTACTTAGATCTTATTAACAACTAAGAGCCAGAGAGTTGTTAAAATGAGATGAGTGCCTTTCCAATTATTGGCATAGTTAAAACTTTGTGTGATGAATGAAACTCTGAGATGACAGTACAGTACAGTGTACGAGAGACTCTGGCTGGGAAGGAAGGAAAAGCTGAAATAGTCAGTGATGCACTGCCTCTTTATGATACTGGTCACAAGTGCTTTGTGCTTTTAGATGCTTTTTTGTGATTAGTAGACAGCATTCAGATGAAGGTGAAGATTCTTAAGTTTGTTTTTACGGGAAAAAGGCCTATAGAAGTATGCACAGAAAAACAGCACTCACTTTAATTTTTAAACAGTAAAACTGTTTTTCATGCTAGTCACCTGAGAACATAGTTCAAAATAGATAGCCCTTACTTCCTTTCCTTTGTCTTGTATAAGATATATATTGATATTCTTAAGTAAAATGTTGGTAAATATTTATATTTACAAACCACCTTATATAGGGCATTTATTTCTCTTTCAGCACTAGGAAGAGGATGTCAGTGATAGTTCGCACACCATCGGGAAAGTTAAGACTCTACTGCAAAGGAGCTGTGAGTTTTATTCTGTGTTCACTGCATCAAAGAACATGTGCTATCAATACAAATATGAAAGCAAAAGGTTGTTATAACTGCAGTCAAAACATTGAAAATGTGGGGGAAGGAATGTTGATGCCTTTTTCAATTTAAATCATTTTACTTTGTAGCTGTTTAATGTGATGAACCTAGTTAATGTCTTTCTCACTAACTGCCTATGAAGGTGTAACAGACCAGTTCATCCTATTCTTTCTACTGGACTAATACCTTTATGTGTCCTATTAATTGCTTCCTTCTGTACTCTGACAAAATGGATGAATTTATGGTTTAATCTCTAAATTACCTGCTGGAGTAGCTGAGCATGAATGACTGGGTAGACATGATATTCTAGCACGAGGGACTGGATGGGAATTTTAACTTACCATTGATATCATGCCAGAACTAAATTTTACTGAAAACAGCATCTATGGGAAGATATTTCAATCGTAATGTATCTGGGAATAGCAGAGTTGCTCATTAGTTCTTGTTCCATATCTTAAGTTTGAGAGGGAGGGGGATGCAAATCCAGTTCCTGAATGGTGGGGTTTTTTTTTAAATGAAGTTAACTGAATATAAATGTCCATTCTGTATCTTCTCAAGTGGAGACAAGAAGCTGTTGTTGATATTCTGTATATCAAGCTGGCTACAAAAACCTGAGAATGGCAGTTATGAAATACTAATTTTACCTTGTGGGCTTAATATTAAAGTGGAAGACAGCGTTTTAGGAGATCAAAAGAATTCACGTGGCAAGCCAAAGGAAAATGCAGCGCTTTTCAAAATGAAGGGAAATAAAAGGAAAAAAAAAAAAAAAGGAGAGAACAACTGCCTCATAGCAGAATTTGTAAATTTAAAGAATCTGAGGATTTGAAATGTCCTTTTTTCCTTCCTCTGAAATAAAATTAGTTCTATTCATTTTTAATGCTGAAATAAATTAATACAGTGCTGCATATTTTTCTGCCTTTTTCCTACATGATTTGTATTATCTACACAAAAAACCTCATTTTTGTATTAAATTGTTCTGCGTTCATTTTATTTGTTTTGCAGGATACTGTAATTTATGACCGTCTTGCTGAAAGTTCAAAATACAAAGAAATCACCTTAAAACATCTAGAGCAGTTTGCTACAGAAGGTGGGTGATACTCAATATGAAACTAAAGATGAAATTCAGTTACTGCTCAACTTTTCAGTTTTGCAATTTTATGTTGCAGTAATGTTTTACTCACATGAAGTTTGAAAATTGTCTTTTAATAATGCATCCTAAAGATCTTCATCTTCCTGAGAAGTTTCAATAAGTTCATGCTTAAAAAACAAAACAAAAAAAAAACCCAAACAACCACAAAACCACACAACAACAACAAAAAACAATGCCAACACAGTACACAGTGGAGTCTTTTAAACAAAATAGATTTTCGTAGAGAGCAAACACGTTGCACATTGTTTCTGTGAAGATCTCATTCTCCATGATCACTTTTCATGTCCCACACTCAATGAATGCTGCAGGGAGGGCACACAGGAAGAAGTAGCCAAAGTGAAGATGCTCAGACATGATTACCATAGTGCTTTTAAGGTAGCTTTATGCTCTATTATTTCTGTCACCAGTCACAAAAAAGGCAATTGCCAGCACTAGCTTTCCATATGGTGTGTTTTGGTATTTCTGCTGTTTTAACAGTCACTCTTACAAAGAGGTTGCTGAAGGTGAGGAACCCCTCCAGGAGTGTTCATGATGTAGGAATAGTAAGTAAAATTTAAAAGACTGTGAAACTAAGACGATTGATACAAACAGCCGGTTAGTTATTTAATAATAGTGGATTCCACAGTACAGATGTGAGCAGGAAAGCAGACTGTAGAAAGGTTTCTGCTTTCATGTAAGTTCTTCTAGCACAGTTCCTAGATCTTCCATGCCATGCCCCCCTTTCTGGTATCTTAGTAAAGGATTATGGAGTTGTACTGTGAACTATCATAGTGTTTTAATTTATTAATGAGTTGGGAGAGAGTAGTTGGAAGCAGAATTATAACAGTTACGGGAATCTGAACTGCAATTTTTTTACCTCTCCTTTTTTTTAATACACTGTTACTAGAACAGTAAAATTATCTTTAATGTGTCTTAAGAAATAAGCTTACACTGGAAAGCAAACTTTATTAAAATATTTTCCTTCTAAAATACCATCCTGAGCTTTTGACAACTGATGTCTGGCCAAATCTTCTGTATCAAGGAAGATCTTTTTTGTGTCTGTTATACATATGACTTGTCTAATTTTTTTCTTTTGGTTTAAAATGGTATTTAGCATTTTGATTAGTGTCATAGTTAGCACCTTCAGTCTCTTGATTCTGTCAGTGACAGCAGAAGCAAGGCACGGATCTTTTTCTTTTGTTATTTTTCCATATCAAGATCTCTGCAGGAAACATTTGGTTAGCCTTAAATAATCTTATAGTATCAAAGTTATAATAAATTATACAATAAAGTTGAAAGCAGAACTAAACCCAAACAAATTTGACTGGTGGTACAATGTGAAGCCTCAGATAGACCCTCTGGGTTCATGAATCTAGTTGCATGAGCTGATTGGCCCGTTTGGGGTTTTATAAAGGCCTAACCAGGATCAGTCAAGGAAAAGTTACTTAGATGTGAAGTTAGTTTGGGTCATAAGACCCAATATATATTTGGTTACAGAAAAGGTAAAAATAGATCAGCGTCTGCTATCCGGTGTGAACTGATATGAAAATTTCAACCCAATCCTTAATCACTGTTCTCATTAAATCAGTGGTGCAACTGATACAGTTTTTCCCTTAGCAGGTTGGACTGAATGAATCAACCTAAAAAGTGAAAAATTCCACACGTCTTTAAAACCACTGTACATACATATTAGTGTTAAAATATTTGTTCAAGTACTTTTTGTACCCTTCTCTTCAACAGTTGAAAAGGTTTACTGTTCTGAAGAGTGAATTGCTAACCTTTCAAAAGCATAAAATTCAGTCTGAAAAAAAAAAAAATTAAGTACGTCTCTCTGGAATCAATTAAAGAAATCGGTATTTATTTTTGCATCAGATTTAAATTGCAGCCGATGACATTGCAAAGTTTCTCATGAGTATCCTTTCATGTGGCAGTACAGTATGTCCTTGGCATTTGCTGCGTGTTCTTGGTGTGTTGTTCAAAAATGAAGTGGTTAGCATGGCTGGCATTTATATTTAAGCATTTATTAAGCTTGAGTGTTAATGCCTGCTTGGATAAATAGAAAAAGTGTGTAATTTTCCTGTGTTGTTCCAGTCTGTTAAGAAGCAAATGTAATGATATTTTGTTTTCCACTTTTCATTTGGAAGATTCTTTTAAATCACAACAAAAAGGATCTTTTTAAATTTAGAAACAGAAAAAATAACTAAATTTCTGATTTAAAAAGAAAAAGCAACTGCCTTGAAAAACTTGTTTGCTGATATTCCATACACACATTCTTTTCTTCATTTTATCATCTGTTTAAAATATCTTGAAAGAATTATGGAAATAATATCACTGTTAGTCATAAATTCCTTTCCTCCCCTTCACCTCGTATTCATTCCTTTGGACCTTGCTAGCATAGCCTTATTACACGGGGTGGGAGGGGGGGGACCCAACAGTTGATTTGTCAGCCTGAAGGTTATTCTCTGGGTCTAGATGGTGAAACATTGTGTTTCTAATGCTGTTCAGTTGTCAAGATATTAAGATTACACATGGTTTTCATCATGAAGGTATTAGATTACCGTCTTAGATGTAAGACACATATGTATTATTTCATGCCCAGCCTCTTGATCATTTCAAAATTGCTGCAGTGCTGAGCTGTACACCGTAGAAACCTGTGAACAAATGAAGATTACATTTAGCCATCCCTAGTTCTGGTGCTGTTCATCTCCTACAGCAGAGTGAGCAAATGACCAAAGGCACTGACTACATTAGTCCTGTCTGTCCCCCTCCTAAATCTACCTGTCTGCAAACTGTGACTTCGTGAGACATCATTTGGCTAGAGCAATGCTCTTCTCAGTATATAAAAAGTTAGGCCAGTTTTGTGCTCTGGAAATCTAAGAATCTGATAATATGTGAAAATGAGCTGTTAGAACATTCACACCTAGCTAGTTAAATTGAATGTAAATGTGTGTTGTCAAAAAATAGATGTTTCTTACAATCTTGCAGTCTCAGATTCTCACTGTAGTTCTTCAGATTTCTACCGAGGGAAAAATCTGTTAAGTATAACCGGCTCAAAGATTGTTAAGTAAAATCTCCAAATGTTGCCTGGACACAAAGATTTTATTTTAAGAATTCGGAAAGCTGAAAGAATCTGTGAGATGGGAAAATTAAATCTGAGCAGATTCAAAGTCAGCTTCTGGATGGTAAATTTCAAACTACAACCAAGAATAAGGATATTGAGTAGGGGTGCAGAAGAGTGTAGCTGCAACCTTATACTGATATATTTTAACATTATTGCTTTCCTCTATAGGTACATTTAAGTTTATAAAATTTTTCTTCAGAAATACAATTCAATCTTACAGTTTCAATGTTCCTAAAAATCTAATGGATATACCTGTTCAGCAAGTGTAATTTGGGATGGTTTCATGTTTTGTTTACAGTTTAAGTCAAATCTTGTGTAAAATATCATTATTGTTTTTCACCTGAGGTACATCACCTGTATTACATTCAGCTACCTTGAAACAGTTACTCTGTTGAATAAATTTCTATTTATATCATGTTTTTTACTTTATCTATATTAAAAAATGTTCGTCAAGACATGCAGCAGTAAGTTGAAAATCAGGTGTAAGCATACATGAAATACAGAAGAAATACAGCTTTTAGTAGTTATTCATTGCAGGCATATCAAGGAAGGGACTAACAAATACTGAATCTTACTTACTATCTGTTTTCTCTTTAGGATTAAGAACTCTGTGTTTTGCTGTGGCTGAGATTTCAGAAAGTGATTATCAAGAGTGGTTAGATGTCTATCACCGTGCTTCTACAGCTATACAGAACAGAGCACTCAAACTTGAGGAGAGCTATGAACTAATTGAAAAAGTATGTGTAGGTCTCTGGGTTGGGTGTTTTGGGGGCGGGGAGAGGGGCGGATGAGGAGAAGGGTTTTTTAATTAATGTCCTTGCTCTATACTATGAAGTCTGAATTATTATTGAGGAATAATGCTTAGACAGAAAAAAAATCTAGCAATATACTGACAGCTGTGTCAAGTATTCCTTGCAGTTTAGATGATCAAAATGAAGGAAAGATTAATTTGACAGAGTTTTTGTAGGAAGTAACTACCTTGCCAGAAAGTATTGATTTTGACCTGAACTACTGGAAAGCTTTTTTTTTTTTGAGTTGCTCTATTGTGTAAAAAAATAAAAAAATGTAATAACAGGCAAACAACATCTGCTTCTTTGTATAATGACCATAGAACCGTAGAGTAAAGGTTGGGACAGGCTTCTGGAGGTCATCTACACACAAATCCCTGCCCAAAGCAGGGCTAATTTTGCGTGCCCGGAGCTTCGATGAAGTTTTGAGTATCCTCAGGAAGGGAGTTTTCCCAGCTGCAGTAGGCAATTTTTTTCATGCTCAGCTATTCTTTTCCCCCTTTTTCTGAATTAAAATTTCTGTTGCTGCAGAATGGGACTATTGCCTCTTGCCCTTTCACTGTGCACCTCTTAGGGGAAGATGGGCTTCTCTGCAAGCCCTTTTCAGTTAGCAGAAGGAAGCCATGGAATCCCTCCCTAAACTCGTCCTGCTTCCTCAGTTACTCTTAATGCAGTGTGCTCCAAGCCTCAGGCTATTTTTGTGTCCCTCCACTGGATTCACTCCACTGTCTCAACCTCTCTTGTACTGAAGGCCCAGAAAGGGAGAGAGGTAATACCCAGATGCAGCCTCACAAAGAGCAGAGTTGTAATCACTTCCCTTGAGTTTCTGGCACCGCTGCTGCTGGAGTAGCCAAGCATGCAGTTAGACTTCATTGCCTTAACAAGAAGAGCTCCGTAGCTCTTAAATGTATAAGCAAAAGGAGTTCATGAGATCAATATTGCTTGACGTTTTGATACTTTGCTTTTTGGGGTTGTTTTCCCTTGGAAAGGATAAGAGAGATTACGTTGATGAAGCTGCTTAAAATTCAGAGCCTCAAAAACCTCCAGTTTTTAATTCATGAAAAAGAAGAGTGAGGGTGTATAGCTTCAGTCACTTGTAGGACTCCAGTTTACATAGATGAGCAGATTATCCAGATGTGCACAAGACAGTCTTAAATCTATATAACTTTGTTAATGCCATGGCAACCCTGCTGCCATTACAAATTTTTGAATTGGCTGCACAAGTACTTTCTCAGTATGTAGTATGCAGGCCATGCTGCAACCAGGATCACACACTATTAGACTACAGTGTCATTAACAGGATTTTTAGCTAGTTTTAAAGGTACAGAAATATGAAGTATTAAAATGTTTGTATTCACAAAAAACATCTACGTTTCCTGCCTGGGAAGTTAAAACCAAACATAATCAAGATTATAGTTTTAAGATTAAGATGAATTGACAGGGTGGTTTTTTTTAGAAGGTGAAGAGAAATCTTTAAAAGTGAGAGAAGACATAATAAAAGCACTCCCTAAGTCTTCAAATCGGAGAAGAGGAAAAGGTAGCTGTTGCTGAGCAAGCTACTGAGCTTGCAAATAACTGGCTGAAGTTTCAGTGGTCACCCTGTGCACTTTGTTAAGCTACATAGGTATTTAACATAAAGCTCATAGGAATAAACTGGAAGATCTTTATTAGTTGATACCAAATCTGATTAATGAATTTAGAGAGCAATAATCTTGTTGTAAATATGGAAAGTTAAACAAAAGAAACTGAAAGATTAAAACTGAATTTCAACCACAAAAACTGCGTGTACTGAATGTTTTATGTTCACAGAATCTTCAGCTGCTTGGAGCAACAGCAATTGAAGATAAACTACAAGACAAAGTGCCTGAAACCATAGAGACACTTATGAAGGCAGACATAAAAATTTGGATACTTACTGGGGACAAACAAGAGACTGCCATTAACATCGGTATTATATTTGTATTTATTTGATGGCTTTGTTACAGATTTAGAAGTGATAGAAGTTGCTAGAGTAAAATTGCTTTCAGAATGGAAAGTTGTCTTGTAAAAAGTAATAATATTATATGGCATTCCAGAATTAAAACATTAACTTATTTTTCAGTCACTGGAAGGGAAGAGTGGGGAATGCTGTATTCTTGCTTTGTTAAAACAGTAACAGCAAGAAAAACTCATGTTATCATAGAGAGGAGGGAAAAAAATAGGCATTTGTGGGGTTTTTGTAGCATCTAAAATGAATTAAACAGAATACGTTGTTTGGGTTTTGACAGTAAGAGGGAATAATATTAAGAAACTATAAGTATTCTTAGTTTCCCTTCTGTATTTTTCCTTCTTTCCAAGAAAGCTGGTAGTGACCATAATCTTAACTAAAGAAAACCAGTATGGATTGTGCATTAAAGTACTATAAACTTTACCATCAATCAGAAGTATCCTTTTATTCTTCCCTTTTATTATAAAGGAGGAAAAAAAGAATCATGAATCAACTAATTTCAACAACAGTAAATCTGTATTTTTAAGTAGTAATACATGAAAGCTGCATTTAAGATTTAATATTCTTTGCATGTCAGTGTATCAGCACTTCTGCAATAGCCTAGATAGGTGCCTAAAATAAAGCATTATTTTGGTCATACGGATCCTTTTTATTGCTATTATTATTTTTAATCTTACAAAACTTTTGTATGCACATGATACAGTTGATCTATTTTCATTGGTACCTTCAGGTTTCAGGCAATACACATAATACCAGTGTTTTCACCTTATTAAGAATGGTGATGTATATTTATCTAGGCAGCCTGCATCATTAGCACACAGCATAGCACGTAGCATATTCTGTTTAAAGCATCAAAGAATAAAAGAAAAGAATGGGAACAGGCATATATGCAAATTTTCTATGAAATGCAAGTTGCATTCCAAAAATTCACAAGGCTTAGGGAGATCTGTTTGCTGTTTTCTGTAACTCCCTGTAAAGCTGTTTCTTGTCCTTCTGCTGAGCACCTCTGTGAATAAGGCACAACAGTCACAATTTGCAGCAAGGAAAGTTCTGCCTGTTCTGACTTAGTACCTGTCTGTCTAATTCTTATAGGATGTGGTAATTTATTATTTTTTTTTTACCACTGATTTCAGCTGGGAAAGTCTTATTTTTAGTTCTGTCTGTAGTTCTTTTACAGGGAAAAAAATGCTTCTTTATATTATAATGGATTTTGTAGATCAAATTTTTGAAAACAAATATTTTTAACAGGTCACTCCTGTAAACTTCTGCGAAAGAACATGGGGCTAATTGTTATAAATGAAGGCTCTCTTGATGTAAGTAAAACCTGCAAAGTTTTCAGTTAATGAAACGCTATTTTGCTGCTTAAAATACCGAGGCGTCATGGTGGAGGTGCTCTGAAAAGTAATTCAGAGCATCTATTTATCTGGACAAACACAGAAGATTCTGCTAAAACCATAGTTGGGGGGAGCATGTGTTCCTGTTTATTTGTTTCGGGGGCTGTTTTTTGTTTGTTTTTAGAATCTTCTCAGTTAATTTTAGTATTGCATACTTGGAAGACCATATGGTCGTTGTGACAAAATGTTACTGAATAATTAGCAACTTAGTCTACAGCTTCCAAAACTACAGTGTAGCTAATACACAAATGAACTTCAGAATGATGAGCAAATTCCATGTAGTGAAGTGACTCCATCCATGGAGGCACAAAGCCAGGAGCTTCTCATGCTTCTAGTAGCACCTAGCAGTGCCCAAACAAACCAATCCTAAATTCCTTTCTAATGCTGTTTCTTACAGAATACTTAGTATCTGCCAAAAACTGTTATTGTGTGGAAAACCAGCTGAAATTGTAATCAGATGTTGCAGTACAAGTAAGGGTTAAAACTACCAACTTGCAAGTATGTATGCTTTGAAGAGAAGAGATTCTTTAGATAAGGTAGGAATGCAATATTAAGTGAAAAATCCCATGAGGGAAAGAACTTAAGTCCTTTTACCGCCCTCTAAGGGAGCCTTAAATGAGCTTAGAAGTGGAAGAATTTCCTCAGTGGGAAAACACTGTCCAGAGGCTTCGGGAGGAAACCCTGAAATGAAGTTTACCTTACTTTATGTTGTGGTCAGGTTGCTCAAGATAGGATTTAGGGAAAGAAAGAGAAAAGAAAGTATAAGAATCAGCAAGAGTGCCTTAACTGAAGGATTCCATGGTAGCATGTAAAGACAAGGCTACAGTGTGAATTAAAATACTTACTACTTTTTTTAAATAAGTACTTATTTAAATGCTATGACCCGTCTAGAATAACACATTTTCAACATTAGTATGAATTTAATCATTATGACTATATTTCAAATATAAATTGTTTTAAGCAACATATCTTTGCTGATAAGATTTATAATAAAATCCCAAGCACAGGACAGGCAAAAGCTGTTGATTAACGTCTGGAACCAGAGTCTGTTGATACAGTAAGCAACTTTTGACACAAGTAGCCTGTGATATTAATGAAAAGAGGCAATTTTCTATTCTTAGTTTAGTTCATTGGATAGCTTTTGAAAGATTGTCATCATTGTCTTTTAAAAAAACAGGGAAGGTTTTTGGTTCAAGCCCTTAACTTTGCTTTTGAGTTTTTCACTCTTCAAGCAGTCACTGAGTAAAAATTAACCAACGGAAGTGAGAACTTCTGTCCTATATTTAGGTTACTTACACGGACTGCTGGATTTCAGAACTCGTGGAATACTTAGTAGATTTGAAGCGCAAAAGATTGACTACTTTGTATACTTCTTCATATGTAATAAAATAAAGTGAGGTAGCTTTATCTAACTACTGAAAGGAGTCCAATAAAAACTCGTTAAATAAGGATTGCACATTAACCACTCCTAGTGTGGTGATTAAAAAGTTGAGTAAATATATATTAAGAAATATATTTTAAAAATAAATGTATATAAATATGGTTTAAGAATAAAAGATAGTGTCTGATATGGTAACTGCACTGTACTCCCTGTTTCAAACTGAAGTGTCTAGATTGTGTAGAGGTGGAGAGACCCTTCCCTTACATGCACAAAGTATGTTCAGAATACATGGGAATGCAGATATTGTATGGCAGCTGAAATTGCATATGCAAACTGATTGCTTGCAAATCTGTCTGTGGTAATAATGGATTGTGTTTTTTCAGGAGCAGATAAATGTAGTAATCAAATATTTTGAGGGCAAGAGGCAGTTCAAAAAATAATGATAAACTAGCTCTATGCCAGTATTTTAACAAGAGACTCCATTAAAAGTTTTCTGCCTCGTTTGATGGTGCGTGTTTCACTGTTTGATTAATGTATACCTTGTGTCCTACCTTTTCCTTGCTGGTGTGGTTGGAATCAGATGTCAGTCTCCATTTCTAGCGCGACTGGTTCAGTCAAAAATGATCTTCAGAATGGATGGAGGAGTGGAGCAGGTCTCAGGAGATAGAGAGAGGGGTGGACTGCTGTGATTGAAGAACCTTGAGTCAGTGCAGCTGCAAGGGTGGATGCCATTCCTCTTTCCTTTCTGCATACCAACTACAGCTGGCAAGAGACCATAATACTTAGTTGGAATATTGTCTGTTAAGGAATATGGCTGAAACTTTGGCTTTTGAGCACCATAGATCCACCTCTCATACTGGGACTCTGTCCCTTACCTTGCAGGGGAACTGTGCTCCCATGGGAGCTGCTAAACAACCCAGTTCCCTCAGCACAGGAGGAACTGAGCAGTCATGAAACCTTGAAGAAAAAAATCCGGTGTAGTGGGACCTGTGTATTTAGGATCTTAGAGAAGAGTTGGTCTGTGGCAGTCCTCTCCTCCTTGGCACTGCGAGGTATGGGTATAGGCTCTTGGCCGTATAAAGGTGTTGGTATGTTCACAGGTGTTAGGACAGTTGGCTTCTCTTGGTCTGCATACGCTTCACAGTACTGCAAAGAGCGGCAGTAAGTGGATGCTTCTTGCCCTTGCTCTTGCAATAATTGTACAAGATCTGTTGCATACCAGTGGCTTCTTCTAAAAAGGAGCTAGCTCAACTCTAATCCTTTTAGGGACAGGCAGAGTCCCCTGTCCCTAAGACACGTAAAACAGATTTAACAAAACAAATACTTCCTCAGTTTGGTCATTGTTATGACCTTAGCATGCAGGACAGAGGAAGTCAGAGTAAAAAAAAAAATAAAATAAAAAAAAAAATTGCTTAGACTGTGTCCAGCTCTGTGAATTGAGTTACAAAGAATATGCTGAAATAAGACATCCTCTTTTGTATGAACCAATACCCTTATTTATGGAATTAAAATAAAAATACCCCAAACCCCACTCCCCAGTTGGCTGGGATAGAACCAGAAGGTCTTCCAGGAAGCATTTACATGCCTCCGTTTTTTTGCAACGTTACTTGTTTTGAGGCTCCGCTCCTGTGAAAATCTGCTTAGCTTCACAACCAAAATGCGGTTTTGTTAGTAAGTGCTTACAGTTGTGTATAAGAACATTGGATTTTGTTTTGCCTTCATATTAACTTAATGGACTGCTAAATTTTGGTGCGGTACTGTTAATCATAGACAGAAATCATAAAGAACATAGCTTTATTCTTTTAATTGCAAACTGAATTAATAATAATAGAAAATAGTTTGATTACCATTCAATTTCACTGGGCAATATTTAATGGAAATGCTGTAGAAGTGAATAAGGGATGTTCTGATACTGCTCTTAATTTAAGGCATTGGATTTCAGCATAGAACTACAGGTAAGCCCACAAAGGAATTTTAAATATGACAGTTTTACAGTTAGGTAAGTGTTTTGTATTGTCTTGGGGTTTTTTGTTTGTTTTAATATGTAGCATGCCTGGAGCTACCTGATGGCGTGCCTCTTTGTGATAAAAAATTAAGGTGAATTTAAACAGAAGAGTTTATACTGCATGTATGAGAAGAAACAATAGATGAGAGGAATATGAAGTTTCGGGCTCTTGTATTGCTTAAATTTAGTCAGAAGCTAAATAGTCCATGGAGATGAGGAAAAACTGATACTACTTTTACGTTGCAATATTTCTTAACCAGCAAAAATGCTACGGAAAATAGTTACAGAAGTTATTGTCATTTTAAAGGCTTTCTAACATGTAATTTTAGATGGTGGCACCTCGTTTCCCTTGCAGTTTCTATGGGGGGAGAGCCAGGAAACCTGAAGTGCAGAATTCCCCAACAGACTAATCTCCTTTTAGATAAATCAGTGAATCTTTAGAAGGCCGGTGGAAGCAAAGTAGGCAAAAAACATGGACAACAGTGTGTGGAAGTGGGCAGAGTAAGTTGGGTGGCAAAGGCAAAGCGGTATCTTTAATTGCATTTCAGAGGGCTTGAGGTTTGTAATTCTTGGTGTTGTATTTTTAGGAGGTTTTAAGATTTGTAATTGCTTCTTGGTGTTTTATTTTCAGGTGGTTACACCAAATTTTATTTACGTGTATGCCTGACATCACTGAAGTAGCATGATTATTTGGTTGTTAAACTTGTAGAAAAATAGAGGAACATTGTTGTCATAGGATGTTACTATTTTCCAAATTCAGTGTTTTATAAGCAGAAGTTTTGTTTTCATCTTCGTTTGTCCTCTAAAACCCTTCTTACCTCTGGGCTGTGAAGGGGGAAACAATAGAAGAAGAGTATGTCGTAGCTCTTTGAAGGCCATTCAAACAAAGAAATGCAGCAAGCGGTTTTTTATCTTTCACAATACTCTATAGCAGAGCTGTACTGTAACTAACTAGGTATTAGTGACCTTCTCAAAGTAGGCTATGAGGTCCTGCTGCATAAATACAGGTGATTGTGTTGTTGACTGAATGTAGTGTGAAGTTCTCGGTTCTGGATCACAGAATACTGACTTGTGTAGGTGTGATTCAAACTGTTCTTAGCAACTGAAAAATACAGAATACGATCTTTTATATAACATGTAGTTGATGCAGGCTCGTCTTTCAAATATAAATTTAATATGATGGTTAAAATTATCAGTTGTAATGCATGTACTTACATGATGAATTATCTCTGTTTCTTTTACTTTTTTTCTAAACATTTAGGACCTTTTATATAATAGTGAGCAGAAATTGTTTCTTCTGGTATCTATATATATGAGAATTTTCTTTTGCATAGGTATAGAGAAAACTTATTTAATAGTATCTTTTCGCAAACACTTATGCAAGTGTCATTGCTGTTCAAAGAGCATTAAAAATTCCACCACAACTTATATGGGTTTTGTTTTGTTTTGGTTTTTTTGGAAGAGTGTGAGAGCAATCCTACACACCATTTATACTGTGGTTTCTAATAGTACAGCTGTTGGAAATACTTTTTTCATTTGGTACTGTCTATTTGATAGTATAATCAAGAGGTAATTTCCTCAAAAAAGGAAATGTCAGTGTCTCTGATCATACTGAAAAAAAAAATTTGGACTTAATGTAGGAATTAGAAATAATGGACACAATTTTTTTGTACAACAGGGAACAAGAGAGACGCTTAGCCATCATTGCAGTACTCTTGGTGATGCTTTAAGGAAGGAAAATGATTTTGCTCTCATCATTGATGGTAAATCTCTGAAGTATGCTTTGACATTTGGAGTAAGACAATATTTTCTGGATTTGGCTTTGTCATGTAAAGCTGTTATTTGTTGCAGGTAAGGTTTACGTCATTTTTGCTCTGCAGTATTTTTATTGACATATAAAAATTAAAAACTTCTTTTATTTCAGAGAAAATACCCATACCTGTGTTGTCCAACCATGAAATATATCTATTTAAAAAAAATTTAGTAGCTGAAGTTATGAAATACAGTCATTCAGGCAAAGTATTTCTGTAGAGCAGTCTGCTACAGAGTGTACCTGTCAAAGTCATTCAGGTTGCATATACCTAGGAAAATAATTTGTTATCCATCAAGGGTAGTCTCAGCAAGATTGAGACACTGATCTTAACCTCAAATTGATACTACAGTTAACTGCAGGTTTTAGCACATCTGGATTCTTATGTAGAGCTTCCTCCACAGGCAAGATTTTATATCTCTGCTTTTTCTGTAAGCCATGGTTTACATTGCGTAAGAAGCGCATGGAAATGTTAAAGGTACTATTCTGGGTGATTTTTATTTCCTGAAGCTGATGAAAACACCTTTTTTTATTATTATTACTCTGATTTGTTTTAGGGTTCTTTTATACAATCAGATATTTAAACATCAGCTATTAGAGCTGTAAGCTTACCATAGCAAAAGAACTTTCTCCAGATCAAAGAAAATTAAATATCTGCGTTCTTCAAATATACACAATATGAAAGGAGTTTGGCTTGCTTTTTAGTATTTCCAGATTTCTATTAAGGAAGGAATACGTGGGACTGTATAAGTGATGAGTTATGTGTTTTGGGGCCTTCTTGCATTTTTGTGGATTTAAACACAAAAACTGCAAGTATCTGCTGAGCAGCACATCACCTTTTCTACATTTGAAAGATTGAACAAAGAGGGAAGTTGGCTGCTTGGTAGCTAGGTAAACAAGAACTGCTCCTGTTGATGTTTAAAGAACCTGGCTTAGGCCAGGTGATTAATCTGTCAAAAAGCAGAAGCAAGGACTTTCCTTTACAAGATCATTGGCAACACAGGTAGGATATGTGTATTAGAAATGCAATCAGACATTCCAGAACTGTGGAAATCACTGTTTTCGTCGGTGTCAGGTAACTGTTACAAGGATAGCCAGTTAATGTTCTCAGAGTATTTTTCACTATTCTGACCTTCGTGTAGTACAGAAAAAACTATTTCCTATATTAAAACAGGAAAAGTTAATGCAGAAACAAGGTATTCAAGGTCTTCTAGAGGCCTTGCAGCTTGCCGTTTCTCAGTATGCAACAGTGTCACAAATTCAAGTTCTCACAGTTAATCTAGTACTGAAATTTTTAGGGTTGTCCGTGTATTCCAGTGTAATTCCCTATTTAAATAGGATGCTGTGTCTGATTATAATTGAAATAGTGCATTAGAAAAAAAATCTGTGAAAAAAGGAGGTCAGCCTGGATTTTGTACAAGAACGAAATAATACCTAGAGTTCAGCATCACTTCTTACCAAGTTCAAATCTTCTTTCAAGAAATAATACAAGCATACTGCTTATTACTTCATTATTGCCTATCCTATTATCTACCAGAAGGTAGAGACATGGTCTTGTACAAATGTGAAAACTGTTGTAAATATGCTGTAATAGATTGTCTGCTTTTGATTCATAAGATAAATAAATGGAAGGTTCTTGTGTTCAGGTAGAGAGTTTAATAATGTTCCACTAAGATAAAGCAGATTCATCTGAAGAATCAGTGTTCCAAATGGAGCTATTTTTCTGCTTTGCAAAAGGACAAGGGAAAGCAAATGAGGTTATAATATCCAAATAAACACCTGGTTTGTAGTCCTTCCGTCCTTTCTGTCAAGTGATGTGTTGTGCCACCAAGTGGATTTTTTTATTACTTTTTTTATAGTTTAGCTTTGTAGCCATGCTCCAGCATGTAACGCTCTGAATTTCAAACTAAGGTCTTACTGTCTTTTAAACTGAGATCTTACACTGACACACAGTTTATACTGGCAGTAGTCTTTCTGACAGGCAAATTGGAGCTTTGTGCTTGTTCTACTAGTTCCAGTTTTGCTCAGTATAGTAAATAACAAGCAGGAGATGCATGTAGAACTGCTCTTTCAAAACTATGTTTCTTCTCTTTCCTTGATTTGAAAACACATTCTGTGCCTTTTAAAGAGACAGTATTTCTGTCTCTGTTGAACTGTAGGACCAGTGAACATATTCCACACATATAGCTGTCTTTTATTGGTAGCATTTTTGTGATGAAACAACGAAAAGTGCAAAATGAAAGTTTCTGTTCTGGTAGCATTCTCTCTGCCGTTTCTACATTTCCTTAATATGCTTAGGTCAGCTGGTTTCAGTACATGTCTAGGTATATGCTCTGTGGTTGTTTAAAAATTGGCTGCAGGTTTAAAACTAAAATATTTGCTTGTAACACTCACTGCTTTAGAATGTGCTTTTTTAACATCACATGCTTCTCGAGTCAGAATTCTGTCCAGAAAAAAAAGTTTCTGTTAATGTTCCATCATTAGTAGCAAAAATTTCATTTCCTTGTTTGTGAGCTTGAAAATAAAAAAAATTAAAAATGGTAATTTTTAATCAATGCAAATCAGTTAAACATATTGTCCTGACTAAATGAAAATGTAGGCCTCTTTTCCTTCCATGTAAGCAGTCCTTGGTTTTAAAAGTAAAAATTATATCACTTTCTTTGAAGTTTTCAGACTGTATTCACTTGTTCAGGAGCATTTGTTACCTATGGATCTTACAAAGACTAGCGACAACAAAGATAAAAGTGGCAAATATTCAGTAGACACTTCACTTCAAAAATCTGTGTGGTATTAATTCCAAGCAGATGTTTGGCTTAAAGACTTTGACGAACTGAATTCCAACTCTGGATTGGCTTCAGAGTAATGTGCAAGAAGAATGTTAGGTGGATTATTCTGTAGTAAAAATGTACAGCTAAGAGTGAACAAAATGAACAAAAGGTATTTTTTATTGGTTTCATCATGAATTTGATCCACTGGGCAATGAGAGTAAGTGCCATCTTCCAACTGTCACTGTAACGCTGTCTGAAAAGGAAATATGCCACTGTTCCTGAAAAGTTAAAAAGATGAAAAAGAAGTTCTCGGGTCAGGAATCTCCTATAGAAGCTGGCTGTAGTGAGTCTTGGTACAATAATCATCAGCAGAGTTCAAATGAAACATGTAACAAAAGATCATAGAAATGCTTTTTGGTACACTTGGACTATAGAATTCTTCTGAAGGGCTATTGCCCAGAAGCTTTCACCCCAAGTTCACCACAAGGCTGTACTCATCCCAAGTACCTTTCTCAAAAGCCTGATGGCGTGTTGCACAGGCTGCTGAATAAAGTAACTAGATAGCTACCTTCAATCCGAAGGCTGTATAATTTTTCACTCCTTTTTTTTTTTTTTACCTTTTACAAAATTCTGAAATTGAATTTTATGCAACCTTTCTCTGATTTATTGTACTTAAAGCTTAAGAAATTTTGCTTAATTGGCACAGAATAGGTATGGGGGGGGGGGGGTTCAGGTGATAAGGTGTTACCCACAGGTGAACTGTGAGAAGGCGTCCTTTGACAGAAGAGAAGAGAACCAGAAGAGCTACAAAGATGTTACTGAACCCAGTGAGAGTTACGATATATGTGAGCAAAGATGTGGTTAGACAAGGTATACCCAGTATCTATTAAAACATTGTCTCAGTGCTAAGCACCATGGTCTAGAAAAGAGAGGCAACCACCATTAGTGTACCCCTGTGCTGGGAACTCAGTAACCTATCTGATGTTGAGGCTTAGTCTAATTGTTGAAATGCCTTTTTTTTTTTCTTCCTATAAATTTCTAAAGTAGACAAAACAGAAGTATAGTGGCATTTGCTAGAAGAAAAATGGAAAATACTTTCTTTTTTTGTTTATAAATCATCTATGGAGCTCATATTATTCCTTTGTTACTTCTTCTGTGACACTGAAATCAGATCAAGAATAAGTCTGTTCTGTAGTAAAATGAGTACTTTGGTGATAGGGACCAAAGTCATAAACTGGTGTCATTGAAAAGATGGTGCAGAGTGAAGTTATGTGATTATGATGAGTGTGACCTCAAGCATACACAAGGTATCATTCTACAAAAGACAAGGGGCCTTGTAGTTGAAACAAATAATGTAACAAATATGCTTCAAATGTAATATTAAGGAATTAATAGAAGAGATAGCGTACTTTAACTTCAGAAGTTGCATATTTGACTATAAAATAATATGCAGGAAGACAGATCATAACATCTCAAATATTTTTTAATCATTTCTGTTTAAGATTTGATGTTTTAAAACAGTTGTCTCCAATGTGCTTGGTAGGTTGACTTCCTCCACCAGGAATAGTTTGGGATCCTCTTTCAGCTCTTAAGTAGTCTCAGTTCTTGCATAATAGAAACGTTGTACAAGTTTTTACTATTAAGAATTATGATTGGTAATGTAATTTACTATTTTAGACAAAAGTTAATTCTTCATGAATATTATATGAATAAATGTGTTTCAGGATGTAAAAAAACATGTCTAGAAAACCATGGGTTTCTCCTACAGTTTTAAGCTACATTTCAGATTAATCTCTATCAACCTTGGATGGCTAAAAACTAATAGTCTTCATTTTAGTGGGAAAGTGCTTTCCTTCCGTAGGAAACTAATGTAGGTTTGGTGAAATTTGCATTTCTAAAGGACATATTCATCAAAATTTCTCAACGGCTGTTTCTACTTTTGCCCTTATTACTTATCATGGAATCATAGAATACCAGGTTGGAAGGGACCCCAAAGATCATCGGGTCCAACCTTTCTTGGGAAAAGCACAGTCTAGACAAGATGGCCCAGCACTCTGTCCAGCCTAATTTTAAGTGTCCAATAATGGTGAACCCCTGGAAGGCTTATTCCAATGGCTGATTTTCCTCGCTGTGAAAAATTTTCCTCTTGTGTCCAGTCAGAATCTCCCCAAAAGTAACTTGTATCCATTGCCCCTCGTCTTCTCCCTGTGACTCCTTGTGAAAGGGAGTCTACGTCTTCACTTTAGCCACCCTACAAAGTCATCTGTAGTCACCTCCAGAGCTGGACACAGTACTGCAGGTGGGGTCTCGCCAGAGCGGAGCAGAGGGGCAGAATCGCCCCTCTCTACCTGCTGGCCATGCTGGTTTTGATGCAGCCCAGTTGCTTTCTCTCATTTAGCAGCATAGGCTATGTTAAGATAGTGGTGGTCCACTTTGTTCCTCTTTGCGCTGACATTTGTGTCTGAAATATCTTGTTATTTATTTATAAAATACATATTTAAACAGAGAGGAAAATAGAAAGCATAACCACAGAATATACCAAAATCTGTAATTGTTGTAAGTTAACACTGGCAGTGGCAGTGTTTTGGTGTTTCTTCCATTGCTGTGTTTTAGGGGCTCATTGCTGTTTGATCTATGTTGTCTCCAGTCCTATTAACATCTTTCTTCAACAATTGAATGTTTCTATGAATTTTGCTGGGAATGTGTTTTTCGCATATAGCCTAACGGGCAGTGAGAACATCGTGTTACTGACCAAAATGCGAGTTGGCCTGGTTTTATTACCTTTTCAGTTTGTTTTGAAAGTACATTCATTTGAAAGTCCTGTATTAAACCTTTTTCTTTCTGTTACCCCTTAGGGTATCACCACTTCAAAAATCTGAAGTTGTAGAAATGGTTAAAAAACAAGTTAAGGTAGTAACTCTAGCAATTGGTGATGGAGCAAATGATGTTAGTATGATACAAACAGCACATGTTGGTGTTGGTATTAGTGGGAATGAAGGTCTACAGGCTGCTAATTCTTCAGACTACTCAATTGCTCAGGTAAATCATTACACTGTAAAACACTATAATATAGTGTTTTAATATCAGATTAATGTTGGTGTGTCCATGTTCTGATTGTATGTTTGTTCGTTTTTTGCAGTTCAAGTATTTGAAGAACTTGTTGTTGGTTCACGGAGCCTGGAATTATAACAGAGTAGCTAAATGCATCTTGTATTGTTTCTACAAGAATATAGTCCTTTATATTATTGAGGTAATTTTACAGTACAGCAAATGCTACTTCTTGAAAGTAAAAATGTTGTTATTATTATGAGCTTTTGATTATTATATATGATTTTTAAAGAAGCATTTAAACTGTCAATAAACACTTACTAGTACTGAATCTTGCTTTTTAATAAACCGATTAATATTAGAGTGATTTTTTTTTTTTACTTTAAAAGACCTAATTGTCTTACAAATACATACTAAATATTAATACTGAATTTTGTGTTGCATAAAACTGCTAGCTTATTAAAATTCTGTGTCTATAACATCCTTACAGCATTTAAGGAATACAGTTACAAGTAGCCTTAAATATGCCAAGAGATGTATCTGCTTAAGTTCTTCGAGCTGGTGTCAGCCACTGTCCGGTTTGCAATCTGAAGCCCTTTTTCAGGTCACTGTTGAGCTGCACGGCTGGGCTGTTGCTGTTCAGAACAGTACTTAAGGTTTTTACATGTAGGTTTAGTTACGCTATTGCATACCTTTCACTTGTTGATGGGGTAACTATGCCTCCTTAGGCTCTAGTTCATAGTCAGGGATGCTTTCCTGAAAGTAGCTGATCAAGTTTTCTCACCTGGGATTTTAAGGAGGTGAAAAATACAGTAGTATGAGACAACTGTGTTGTAATAAATGTACCTTTATTGGTAGGTATAGTTAAGACAGCATGTATACCTATAGGTTTCATGACCACATGGCAACCTTAAAATTTTGAACATATTTTTAAATGGATTTTTAATTTTTTGTTCCCCTTCATTTATTGTTCCTTTTTTTTTCTTTCAACAGCTGCATGCTTTTTTCTAACCAAATACGTATCCATTAATTATGTTGATAATTGATTCAAACTTTATATTCACAAAGATACTTTGGGTTAAAAATGTGGAAAGAAAAATTAATTTGTTGCAAAGCTTGATCACAAAATAAGCTTTATAGGTCAGTCTTCTGTATTTTTATGGTAACGGGGTTAACAGTTATTCTTAAACTTCCTTAGTTTTTGGAATATATTTTCAAATTAATATCTTAAACTTGCACAGTATGTTTTTGGTGTTTACTGCAAGAAAATGCCTTATTTTTGTTAGACCTGAAGTAAACATTAGGTTAATATTTCCAATTTTGGTATTTATGTATGTGATCTTAACATTGTTGCAATGTTTGAAAATAATTTAAACATCTTTTTATGTGTGTTGTAGCCAAAAAGTGTGTATTTTTCTTAGCATGTTTTTTACATTTTTAAATTTTCCTTTTTTCCCCTTTATTGTGTTATTAATATAAATAGATTTCAGTCTAGTGGTGGCAAGCTTGTAGCCTGTTTAGAAAAACATAAAGTAGAAAGCCATAGAAAAAGCAAAACCATTAAAGATCCTTTTTTGCATTAGAAGTGATGGCAGACTTTAGTTCCTGCATTTCAAAAGCCGAATATCTGATTAAATGATCAGACTTCCAGAAGTACTGACTAGCAGTAGCTTTTAAAGTATTTGGAAAAAACAGTATTATTGTATACTTCGTGTTTATGGAGAGCATACGAGGTTTGGCTTTAGAACATACTACCTTATTTTTCCTCATTTTCTGTCATTGTCACCCGCAGACACATTGCAAATTAACAACTTAAATCAGATATAAATGTCCCACCCATTTGTATTCTTTGTGAAAGCAAGTTAAATGCAAGGAACAGATATCATAGCCTGAAAATACAAAAGACTAGCAGAGGTAGCCTCTACCTCCTGAGCAGATGGAAGGGCAAGGAGATCATTTTTATGTGGGTTACGACCCTTTATATATCGTGTGTACAAGCATTTTGCCATATACACCTTCTCTGGAACACAAGATGACTTCTGCTTGAATTCCTGCATACCCAACGTTTGTCAGCTCAGAAAACTTTCACAGATGTTAATAGCTCATGTCAATACTGTGAGTGAATGGGCAGAAATTCATCATTGAATGTCTCTAGAAAGGACAACTGCCAGTCTTGAATCTCTCTTTTCAGTTTTTTGTACGGATCAGGCGTGGGAGCAGAGAGCTCAATGAGTATTTGTAAGCTGCTGCTTAATATGCAGAAATGCTACATCAGGAAAACGTCTGTGAAGCTTTTGTGGCCACACCTCCTCTGTCTTGGAGTTCAGAAAATAATGCTATGAAAGGCATGTCTGGAAGTTGCTTTAATTAAGTTTTCTTTTATTAGCTGACAATAACTAAAAATATTTACCTTTACTTAATAGATACGCATCACATTTTTAAATAATATATATTGGTACTGATCAGTACCGATCAAACAAGTAATGTAATAGATTCCAGTTAATCTAAAATACAGCCTTTTTGCTGGGCGTTTGTGGGATGATACGAAATAAGTGCTGTTGGTTTCTTCGTTCATAAAACAGTGAAAGTCTATAGTAATACTCCTACACACTGATTAGTGTTTGTGGACATTTAAACTCCTGTTCAAAAGAAACTAGAAGTGGTCTGTAATAACTTTTTCTACTCTGTGTCTTGACTTAAAAGATATTTAAACATGGACCTCATCTTCTGCATGGAACTGGTCCCAGTAACTTTAGAGGTTATGTTCTGAAGTATCATTCTAAATTGCAAGTGAAAACTTTGAATTTCTAATAGACTGCTAATGTGCATTATTCAGCTTCTACTGAGCCTCACACTTGGTAAGCGTATGCAGAGTCTCATACTTATTTTGATGGGGCTGTCATTACCTTATAATGACGGTTGAGATTGAGACTGTTCCTAGTGACTGAGAACTCCTTTGTGGGTTGGTTTTGGTTTTATAACTACCATTACTGCATGTACTCATTTGTTAAAACTACTCATTTTGTGACATTACGCAAATCTGCCTTCAACGTTGGAGGGACAAGATTTCCCTATTGCTACTTTTTGTTCTACTAGCTAGTAATAACATAAAATAGCTGGTTTATATCAAATAGAAAAGGTTTACAATTTAAAAAAAAAAATAATTTTTGAAGGTCGGTGTAGATCATACATGTTTCATGTATGGGAAAATTCAAACAAAAGACTAAAAGACCAGGACACAAACAGAAGAAACAGATGTGTGGAGTTCACATTTAAAGTTCAGTCACAGATCCTTAAACATGACCATTAGTAACAATTTAAGTGATACTACAGAAACAATTAAATTATACTAAGTAATTAGAGCTGTAATGGTCTACTTTTCGTTCTGTAAACTTTGGATGATGGTGATTAACTTTTTTTTTTTAATTTTTTACCCCCACCAAAACCCTTTTCATCTCCCTGCTGAGTTACACACTTTCTGCTGCTCATGTCCATAACTGAAGCTTGTCATTTTGTTCCCAATTCCCTTCGCCTGACGCATTGGATGAATGTCTGTGGTCATGCTGAGACCCGTATCATGCATAACCCTAAACACGAGCAGGCTTTCTGTGTATACTCACATTGCTGCTGAGCTGTAGAGTTTAGGTGCTGTTGTTCAGTATGCTTAATGTATGCAAACTGCACCAAGTTCAGTTTAAAACACAGACAGCAGAAAGCGAGTGTACTCCTGCCCGCTTTTTTGCATTATATGGTTGGAAAACTTAGAAACACAGGGATCTGCATTGAGATCCGTCTCATTTTAGATGGGGTATGAACCTAAATCTTTCCATTTCAAGGGAAATTATGTAGCAATTGAACTCCAAAATGGTGTGAATTTTCACTTCTCCCTCCCATAGCCTAAATTACTTCTCAAGGACACCGATCTCCTGCCCTTCTGTATAGGGGTGCTGGATTAGTAATTTGAGCTGTTAGAGTAGGACATGTCCCCTAGGAGAAAAGTGGCTGAATCTGCTCCTAAATTAGTATCATGTACAACATGTCCTAAAAACTTATTTTGCAGGTACAGCTGCCTTCATTGTCCATCATAATTGGAATGAAACACACTTGCCCATGAATAAATTTCCCACTGTGATGCAAGAAGCTGTATGTTTCTTGTCACTGTCACTATTAATACTGTAGTAAGCCCCACAGAGGTTTTTTTCAGGTATGGTTAAGAGTGTAAATTTCTAGGGTTTTGAGTATTTATCCTTGCTGCTTTCCCCACACTATCACCTCCACCTGAGATCTGCTAATTATTTTTGAGACATAGGTGTTCTTTATGTGAACATTCAAATAGTATCTTGTAAACAATAGAAAATCCATGTTTCTGCGTAGATATTGAAGATGCTCTGTCTCTTAAAGTAGTATATCTGGTATTCCTCTAAATAGTAGTGTTTATACTACAGAGGGCATTGCTTTTAGCCACATTAAAAGATTTTTTTTCCCAGCCTTTTTTTTTATAGACTCAACAAGAACTTCAGAACCCAGGGGTGCTACCAAATTTCATTTCTTCTTGGCTTGCATCTAGAGTTCTGACCAAGATTTGTTCCAGTTCCTTATTACACTAAACCTTAACTGTAACTTGCATGCTTGCTTTGAAAGAAAGTAAATGCTAAGTTTTCACGAGTTACTATTAGAACTTCAAGGATTTCTTTACAATTCTATGGTAAAACTGTAGTTTTCAGAGTTTAAATAGCTTGAAAATTTTAACTTAAATTCTGTACAAAATAAAACTGAAAGCATCAGGGTTTCTAAGGAATAAAATTGTGTGTACCATTTCTGAGAGGCTTGATATTGACTTCATATATGATGTTCCACTGTAAATTGAAAATTTGTCATAAATTGTTGCATTTCTTTAAAACAGTCACTCCAAAACATTTTCAAGTGTTGCTTAGCATCACTTAACTTTAATAGAAATTAGTATGTGGAATAGATTCAGAACATGTATTTATGCCTTTATTTTTAAATCAAAGTTTTATAACATTTTGACTGTTAGATAAATCACAGTGGAAAGTTAATGTTCTTTCCGTATAATCCTTGGTTATGAAGGGTCAAGTATTTGCCTACTTGTGGTCTGTTATTGTCTTCCTAGAGTCTTACTTTTGTTAAACTCTGTCTGAAATTACCAGTGATGAGATGTACACATATAGAAATGTGTACGTATTTAGATGTACACATATAAAGTGTGTATGTATTCAGAGGTACATGTGCCCAACTACTGTGTCACACATTTTCTATTAAAACTCTCCTTTTCCGCCACCCTAAACCCTTTCAAATTAAGAATTGTAAAACTTACTCCAGTATTTGATACAAACAAGGAAAAAAAAAGTGATCAATCACATAATAATGTCCTTCACTCCTCTCTCAAGACCTGCCTTCCTAGGTTGGGAGTAAAAGAATGTAGGAACTATATATAATGAGAAGATTAAAAAGAGAGAATGCAATTGAGGAGCACAGCTTGTATCCAACATTGGTGGTGACATTCTCGATTAGGTGCACACATTTAGGTTAGTTATAAAGCATCCAAAAATTGTGCTGATGTTGAGTGCATAATTAATTGTTCAGTAATGAACAACTGATTATGCATTCATCTCGCTCCCTCATACTCAGCTACTGAGAAACTGCTGCTAATAAATGTCTTCTAAATTCATCACAGTTAAATCATAACTCCTATTTCAAAAACAAAAATATGTAACAGCTTATAAAAATCTCATTCAACTGGCATAAGTAATTCCGTTGTCTTTTCAGTTAATAGACTGAAAGGTTAGAAAATAGAGTGCTTGTTACTGTTAAATCAATCAAAGTAAAGGAATTTAACATTATAAGACTTCAGAAAATTCATTATATTCTATGTCTCTATATTGCAGCCTCTAATAGTCATGAATTTTTTTTATGCAATCTGATAACTGGCCCCCAAAAAATCTTATTTCCTTTTCATTTATTATTTGATCAAATAGGAATTTTAGCTGAATTTTAACTTGTATTTTTAGTGTTAATAGTTGCAAATTTCAGGGTTTTTTTTCAATCACAAAGTATTCACAAGCATGTTCAAACATTCCACAACATAATAAAAGAATATGAGTATGGTCCATAGAATCTGGTTACCTGGAGGCCAGCCTGGGTGCATATTGATAAACATACATGTTGATTGTAGCAATTCATGCTTCAGCAATAAAGTCAAATGAGATGTGAACTATAGCAAAGTCTCTGCAAAGCAGCGTCTAAAAATTCACGTGAAAAACATGAGTCTTAAATTGAATAGAGTGTTATGTAGATGATCCTAACTTCTGTCACCTCATAGCTTGTTTGTTGTAAGCAATATAGTTTCAATGTAGCTTGTTAATAGATTCATCAGTCATGCTTCTTCTCAACTTTGTCATTGAACTAATAGAAGCATGAAGTAAGCAACAGAAGAAAGTCATGCTCTGAAACACATAAGAAAATCTGTCGTCATGCCTTTCAAATTAAATTTGATTTTTTTTTTTTAACCTCTTAGCAAAAATGATTGAATTTACGCAATGGAAAGATTTCCAGCTGTCTTTCTGAAATACTCTATAGTTGAGTTAGTGCTTGTTACCTAAGTAATTGTAGTTGATTTAGTGCTCTGGTAAAGCCTCATCTTTTCATGAGTTTCATGTATGAAAAAGGACTATCGGTACACTACAGCTTACTGTATGAATTCTGTTAGTTAGGAGATTTGCTAATGATTAGAAGAAGACGACAGGTGTTTCCTGTGATATTTTCCCCCGATATTTCTCAGAATTTTTATTTCATTAAGAATTAAGTACAATACAAATGCAGTGAGCTAAATCACTCTTACATACTTCCTTCTGACAACAGCTACCTTCTTGAAATGTTTTCATGTTCAGATGGAATTGCTTATATATTTGACTAGATTGCCCATTACCTGTTCTGAACACAAGTTGGTTTCATCTTTCTTTTGTTTGGTTTTTTTTTTTTTTCATACAGGTTTAAGCCATAACATCCTCAGCTGTGTTGTAAATGTGTTCCAGGAATACTCCTTTTTGTGAAGCTGAGAAAATAAAAAAATTAAAAAAAAAAAAATCTGTTTATCACACCTCGCAGGACACTTGAGTAATATATGCTTCTCTTCTTTTTCAGATCTGGTTTGCTTTTGTCAATGGCTTTTCTGGACAAATTCTTTTTGAAAGATGGTGTATAGGTCTCTACAATGTGGTAAGATGATTTGTGTGTTCTCAGTCATTTTCAGCCATAACCACAAAAGTTTCTTGAGTAAACAATCTTTAAGCAAGTCCTCATCTCTAAAGTTTTGTGATATGTTTGTTTTTTCTTTTTTTAATCAATCTACCAGATGTTCACAGCAATGCCTCCACTAACTCTTGGAATATTTGAGAGATCCTGTCGAAAAGAAAACATGCTGAAATATCCAGAGTTATACAAAACTTCCCAAAATGCACTGGACTTTAATACTAAGGTAGATAAAAAAACAAATATAATTAAAGCAGAAATTAATAGGAATTCAGTGTAATTACCCTTTTGGTTCTGTGCTGCTCATAATTAAAAAAGGAGGGGATTTTTATTACTGCTATTTCCAGTTGTCCACTTGTGTGTGAATGGTTCAAATCGTTTATCCATTTCTAGCAAGTATGGAAGCCCTGATTGTTTGGTTTGGTTTTTTTTTCTTTGCTGGTAATAAAGCTGTCTTCTATAGGCAGAAGTGATTAGACCTCTCTGTCGCTGGGGTGTATGTATTGGTACTGTTATATGGAAATGGATTACTGAAGCCTGTGGAGAAGTGTTGCAGAGGACAATAAGAACTGTCATTAGATTTGTAGAGGGAGGTTCTTGGTACTGGTCTTTGTCAATTTGGAGTTGTGATTTTATGGTTTAATTTTGAGTTTTGGGAAAAAGTACTTGGAGACGGTTAAGAACTGTCAAGGTGGATCAAAAGAAATCTGAGGCTACTTGAGGTAGAAAACAGGTGACATTCATCTTGGAGAGACTGGCACAAGAAGTAGTAAAACAGCGGAGAAATCTTACTATATACAATTTCTACAGATTTATCCGTAAAGAATCTTTATTAAAAAACCTAACTAAAACTTTTTCCTGAATCTGCAATTTTATGAATACTGTGATGTTTGTAAGTGTTCCTTCTGGTTTGATTTGATTTTTTGTAAATATAATTGGGACATTTCAAGTAATGTCTTTGTATGTTGAACTTGGGGACGTTTTCAGTCTATCACTGAATTAACAATGCCTACATGTGGTGGTCAGTAGTAGACGCATGGAGCTGATACAGCATACCTAGCACTGTGCTGCTTGTGTTGTAAAACTGGAGTACTCCTATGCATGTAGAATTATTTGTCTAAACTATCTTTGTTCACTGAAGCATATGAGATTTTTCTCCTTCCTTTTAAAAATTGTAAGGAAACTAGGGAAAATAGCATTTCTTGTCACGATGAATGCTTTACAAATATGAGACATTTCATGATCCATTAATACAAACACTTTTGTGTTGTGATAGTTTTAACACAATTATGTAAGTCATGAGTTACATTTGTTTGATACTTTTTTTATTATAAGTCTATAATATAATTATTGCGCAGATGTATTGTTGACTTCATTGGAAATTCTATAGGTATTCTCATATGCCACTTGTTATGAGTAAACATCTACAAACTTCCCAGCTACAAAATTCCCAGCCATATAAGTTGAATAGTTGGTGTTAAAGATTTGGAAACATTACTGCCTTGAATGTAGATGCAGATGTTTGTTATGGTAAAAGGGATCAAAGGTTATGAGGTCATGACAGAGGTTAAAGGATTAGCATGTGACAATAAGAATTGGCCAGGAAAATGGAAAAGTAGAACTAATTTTTCTTGCACCCACCTGTGCTTTCTGTCAAATAAAAACTTCTGGTAATGACATAGCAAGAAGGAGAAGACAAAGGTTAATGAGTAGCACAAGTTCAAATGTGCAAAGTATTGGAGTGTAAATTGGATCATACAACCTAGTGTAGTTGTATAATCTAACAAAAGATTTTGAGACATTGTGGAAAATGTTGTGAGGCAGGCAACTTAATTTCAATTGCCTGAACACCTTAACACTCATAGTACACATCAGTTAGTTACAATAAAGGCTACGATTGTCAAAAACGTTGTTAATGAAAAAACATGATTGCTATCCTGAAGGAAATGCATTACATATTTTTGAATCTTTATACTATGGAAAGGATCAATAGGTTGTTTATGCTTAAGCTTAATACAGTTATTTTCAAAAGGCGTATTTTACAAATGAAAATAAGTTTGAAAGTAAAATTTTAATTATTTAGCAAATACATGAAAGGAAGTTTAATATGATGAAGCTGAGTACTTCAAGAATGGAGCATGTAAGGAGAAGTCTAAGGAAGATACTTTTATTTTTCCTTTTTTAATTCCTTTATATGTGGAGATATTTAGGTAGGTATATGTAAAACTCGGGTTTTGATTGTTCTACTATCCAAATTTCTTACTGCACAAAATGTGAATTATAAAAGCTAGAGTCCTTTTTAATTCCCTACTTAGAATGTAGCACTTGTTCCAGTTGTCTGGTTTAGTTTAATTTTTCTGATGATATTCCCATATGTATACATTTTAATTTCCCATCTGATTTGAAATTAAAAGGAGGAGATAATACACACTTTTTTCAAAACATAAAAATAAACAAATGACCCATGAAGAGCGAAGAGGCAGAAAGTGCCTGTCAGTTATATTACTTCACAGTGGTGGCCTGACAGAAACACATTTTGTGAATCTAACATGCAGATAAAAAGAAAGGTCAGGGTTCACAGAGCTAGTTTATTGCAAATGGTTCTCATGGATTTTCTGTTTTCCCTTAGGTTTTCTGGGTTCATTGTTTAAATGGCCTCTTCCACTCATTCATTCTGTTTTGGTTTCCACTAAAAGCCCTCCAGCATGGTAAGTATTATGAAAAATAAAAATGTAAATGTTGAAAGGTACTAAACATCTAAATTCTTTATTTTTTTCTTAGGAAAGCTTTATAAATATTAACAGTTTTGTGTGATTACATTTTAGGATACCATTTCCAGAAGTAGAACAGATGCAGCATATTTAAAATGTTTTCTTAAAAATATGTATAAAATAGGAATAATATTATGTACATAAGCCTAAAACTATATAAATAGGTTTGAAGTAAACTGAAACAAGATAAAGAGAGATTGCTATTTAATTATGCTGGCTTTTTTATATAATGTGCTACCATGGTAAATACCTACAAGATCCTAAATCAGGACTGTCTCTTACTTTTTGTAAGCTTTTACTGCTGGTGTTTATACCTTCTCTCCTGAGCATATTAACCCATTAGTGAACATCTGTATGAGTAGGCTTGTGATGTCTTGGACAGCTAAGTCCTGTCTTCTAGTTCAGCTGTTGTATGTGCACCTGAGCTGCAGAAGGAAACGGGACGGTTGGGAGGAAAGCTGTATTAATTAGAGGAAACCTGAAAGCACTGCTGCCTGTTTGTGGGAATGCCTGTGTATATGGGAGCTCTTGTAGGGGTAAGGTTTTGGTTTGCATCCACTTCGTGGGGAGAAAAAAAAAAAGTCATCTGTACCCTGCAGCTTTTCTGTAAAATTAGTAGTCTTCTCAGTTTCCCTGATCTAGCCAGGCAGTCTGCCCTGGCATAGGGGACAGAAGTATTCTCATGGACATTTTGGAAGTGTTGAGACTAGATAGTGAGGTGGTCATAGCTGCTTGTGCCTGGAAAGGTTAAGGGGAAAACTTCTTGCAGAGTGTTTTTTGCTCGGTAACTTCTGATGGGTAAAGGGAAGTAGTAGCAGCCTGTTTTCTCTGAAAGGCCACAAGATGTGAGTTCAGTGGCAGCAGTTGGCATTGGAGAGGTTTACACAGCCCGCGAGGAGAGAGGTCCCAAAATGTCAGTGCATACTCTAAAACCACAACCTCAAATCCAAACCAAAATCCCCGTTCAAAGCTGTAGCCAGTCCGTGCGAGAGACTTATGCATTAAATGATGGAGAAATCTTTAACGAGTGTATGTGGTGATGCAGAATAGAGTTCATGTGTGAATGGCAAAGCTGAGACACTTGCATGAGCACTTCTGAGAGCGCTGTAGCACGGGCCTCTTGGCCTCCCAGCCCCCAGGGCCAGAACTGACCTGCTGGCAAGTCTGAAAAAATTGCCTTCTGGTTCCTCTTTCATTCCTAGAGAAAGGCCAGGGGAGCAAGGGGAGCAGAAATGGGACAGGGATTGTGTGCACGGTGGGTGGTATAACCAGTACCTGCGTGGGTCCGGCTGTTGCACAGAGTCCTGCGTGAAGGGGAAGCGAGCACAGGATGAGAGCTGCTGGTAACTAAATCTTTGATGACTGTGTGTGTAAAGAGGAAAGGAAAATAATGCTGTTAGTTTCCTAGGGGGGAGCTGATGAGTGCCAGAGAGATCCACCAGAGAGAGGAACTTCTGAGAACAAGTCTCAGCCTCCACCTTCTCTTCTCAAAGAGGCAGCACAGGAGCATCCTCAGACATGAGGAATGGGAAGAATGGGGGATATCTGAGCTTTGTGCATAAGAGTGCTGAGTCCCAGCACTCTGAGTGATGGGAATAGACTTAGCTGTATGCCTGTTCCTCTGTTTTATCCTCATTATGCTTGTTACTGCTTGGTATGTATTGTTAAACAGCAGAGTGCATGTTCGAGCAGGTATTTATTAGAACATTGAAAATCAAATCCTGAAGATCATGAAAATCTCTCAGAGCTCACGGCCATCCTTTTATTTGAGCATTTTCTCCTGTTTACTCTTTAGTCTCACTTGTCCACCTCTTTCATGTCTGTAAGTGGAAAATTTCAAACTGCATACATTGTAGTAGAGTCTACGGAGAAATACACCATCAGAGAATAGGTACAGATTTGTAAGAATTATTTTTCAAAATTTGCTCCATGGGTCATAACCATTGTACAATACACAAAACTTCCATGTACTGTCATGGGGATATGAAATGTGACAAGGACACAAATCTTCACAGAGGCTTCCTCTGATGCAGCTTTGTCAACGTAACAATAAATCATCGAAGCATCTAGGTTGGAAGGAACCTTTAAGATCATTGAGTCCAACCATTAATCTAACACTGCCAAAACCACCACTAAACCATGTCCCTCAGCACCACATCTACCTGTCTTTTAAATACCTTCAGGGATGGTGATTCCAGCACTTCCCTAGGCAGCCTGTTCCAATGCTTGACAACCCTTTCGATGAAGAAATACTTCCTAATACCCAATCTAAATCTCCTCTGCAACTTGAGGCCGTTTCCTCTTGTCCTGTTACTTCTTCCTCGGGAGAAGAGACCGACCCCCACACACACTCGCTACATCCTCCTTCCAGGCAGTTGTAGGGAGCAATAAGGTCTCCCCTGAGCCTCCTTTTCTCCAGGCTGAACAACCCCAGTTCCCTCAGCTGCTCCTCAAAATAGCAAAAGCCAAACTTATATGTACAAGTAAACCCACCAACAGCTCCCTCTTTTGCATAACCTTTGAAATAAGCCATGGTCTCAGCTTTGTTTTCAGGATTCCAGAGCTCTTGTAGTCCATTGTGGTGTGCTAATCTGTCCGGGGAGAAAGTTAAATCGGGGAAGTGCCGGGAATGCAACCAGTATCGCTGGAGCTAAGGGGGCAGCCACTGTGAGCTCCTCATGTTGGAGTGGGAGAGGGCTAGGTTAAGAAGGACTATTTGCAAGCATTGTTATTCTAGTTTTTTTGTGTGAACTTTCACCTGTTGTCTCTTCCAGAATATCAATAAATAGATCTCTTTTTTTCTGTGATAAATTGGCCTCACAGTCCTGAAAAGAAAGAGCACTCTTCATCTGCAACTAAAATTAATTTCATTTCAAGCATGTGTAAAGGTGATAGGAAGGCTGGAAAAACGCTCAACACAAATACGAAAACATACTTAATTAGCAGCACTTAATATACCCTGTGCTAGCTGAGCATAGTTGAAAAATAAGTCTTTTCAACTACAGACCGTTTTTATCAGCTTGTCACCTTCCTCTGGCCAGCCCAATCAGAGGAGTTTTAAACCCATCCCTACCTCCCTGCCAAAAAAAAAAAAAAAAAAAAAAAAAAAACAAAAAAAAAAACCAAACACCTTTATTCTTCTCTTTCTCTTTCCCACGACACAGCTTTTTAAAAGCATCCTTTCCTATCATCTCTCAGCATTAGCGGGACTAATTTTTCTGTTGGGTTTTTTTTTTCATCTTGCATTTTTATCCTTCCCTACTACATGCACAGTATTTTGATATCTCTTTATATGATGGCAGTAAAAAGCAATATCCCAGTGATTAGAGCCTTTACAGCAGAGTAAGTGTTCTGGTTTAGTTGCAGTATATGAACAAACTGGAGTGCTAAAAGCGTTCCTAAACTGAACACACAGAGATTTAGCAAGCTCAATACTTCTAACTGAGAATGAGGAATTTCCTCTAGATAGTTGAGTTGTGTGTTGTCCCATGTCTGCCAAGAACTTTCACAGAATTGGGATCAGAGTGGCCTGTGCTCTAGCAATAGTCATAAAATAAGTTCTGTTGAATGAGCATAAATGCACTGTTTCAGAATTCTCAACTTAAGAACCACAGTAGATGTTATTTTAATGCAAACACATCTCTTCAGGGCACTGAATCTTGGCATAAATGCTGTGTGTGTATCCATATGTGCAAAATGGATATATATTTATATAAGTACACAGATTTGAGTCAGTAAATTTTGAAAACTTATGATAACAAGCTTCTCAAGAATTAAAATCGAGTATTTTTTGTATTTTTACTTAAACTGAATCTCAGAAATGTGGATAAGAGCAAAGATAAGTTTCTATACCAAAAATACCCAGAATCAGTGAAAATATGAATTTCTAAGCTTTCTGTTTACTTAGGTTACAATCAATGTACACTATAGCTATTATATTTCATAGTTTTCTGACGGTAAGATACTGTATCTCTGAACTTACAAACCACTGTAATTGAATTATTACTGCATACAATATTGCTCATATTGTTATATGATGTTAAAAAAGCTCCTGTTTCTGGGGTAATTTCTGAAGTCACTGGAAGATTTAAAGGAGTAAAAATTATAAGTCGTAAATCTCTACTGTTCAGTACAATTCAAGATGAAATCTTCTGTTAATATGATGTAGGAAGTGCTACCATCTCTTTTGTACCAAAAATAAGATTTTTATATACATATATATATTGCTATTGTGGATGTTTAAATGTTTTATCGCTATTTCCTTCTCCAGGTACTGTATTCGGCAATGGTAAAACTTCAGATTACCTGCTCCTGGGGAACACTGTATACACAGTAAGTCTTGCTGGTGCTCTGTCAGCTGACTGACTATGTCGGCTCTATCTTTAACTCTTAAAAAGATGTGGGTTTATTATTATTTATAATGCTGTACATAGAATGCTTGATTGATTGTAGTGCTTAAGAATAAGAAATGGCACTTGAAGGACTCCTTGAGAAGCTTTGAAGTGCATTTTGCTTTCTAATTCTGGTCTTTAAAACAAAACGGTTTAATAAAAGATGCAGAAGATACATATGTTCTTTACTGGAAACTGTCTGTTTTTAAAATAATGGGAACTGTAATTCCCTAATTAGCATGCTTATTAATTTAAGGTAAGTTTCTGCATTGGAGAAATCCGAGGTTATTGGATGGAACTGGTTTGTGGACTAGTGAAGATACAGTTCTGTTCTCCCTCTCTTAATTATTCATGAGGTCTTAAAACAGGGATAGAGCCACATGGAACCAAGGTCTGTGGAACATCTCTTTGGAGACAACCAAACTGCCAGAATTACACCTGACCCACACTTAACAGTAATCTTCTGTTACTCTCATAGCTGTTAGTCACTACTGGTGGTTTTTTTTTCTTCTTTTAGTCTTTTACCTGCTAGAATAAATTAATGAAACTAAATATCTGTTTCTCACTTGCTAGGTATCAATCACAGAATCATGGAATTGTTTAGGTTGGACAGGACCTTGAAGATCATCTAGTTCCAACCCCCCTGCCATGGGCAGGGATATCTTCCACTAGACCAGGTTGCTCACTCAAAGCCCCATCCAGCCTGGCCTTGAACACTTTCAGGGGTGGAGCAATCCACAACTTCTCTGCGCAACCTGTGCCAGTGTCTCGCCACCCTCAGTCAAGAATTTCTTCCTGATATCTAATCTAAATGTACCTTCTTTCAGTTTAAAACCATTACCCCTTATCTTGTTGCTACACACCCTGATAGAGTCCCTCCCCGTCTTTCCTGTAGGCCCTTTTTAGGTACTGGAAGGCTGCTATAAGGTCTCCCCAGAACCTTCTCTTCTCCAGGCTGAACAACCCCAACTCTCTCAGCCTGTCCTCGTAGGAGAGATGCTCCAGCCCTCTGATTATCTTTGTGACCCTCCTCTGGACCCGCTCCAACAGGTCCATGTCCTTCTTATGCTGAGGGCCCCAGAGCTGGACAGAGTACTGCAGGTGGGGTCTCACGAGAGTGGAGCAGAGGGACAGAATCGCCTCCCTTGACCTGCTGGCCACACTTCTCCTGATGCAGCCCAGAGTATAGTTGGCCTTCTGGTCCGCAAGCGCACATTGCTGGCTCATGTTGAGCTTCTCATCAAACGACCCCCCCAGGTCCTTCTCCTCAAGGCTGCTCTCAATCCGTTCTCCCCCCAGCCTGTATTTGTGCTTGGGATTGCCCTGACCCAGGAGCAGAACCCAGCACTTGGCCTTGTTGAACTTCATCAATGTTACCCAATAGTTGAGAATTTTCCAAGATCTCTCTGAGAAACAAAATTAGACTTGTGCTTACTCTCCTCTGTTCTTCAACATTAAGAATTCAATTAATTTTTCAATTTCCTGTTGTTGGCAGATACAAAAAGAAATTAATTCTTCCATCAAAATAAGGGGGCTGTAATACAAATACAAATTCACATCAAAATCAATTTCCTTAGGGAACAGGGAAACATCATAACTGAAATAAAAGGAAAGTATTCTAGAATACATTGTAGTCCTTTGAGACTGTAGCTGCTGTCAACATCTCCTGCGTATGAGAAAACATTTTGAATGATGTTTTCTGGTCAGCTAACCAGAAAGGTTAAAGACCATAAAGGGCTGAGTGACCACAGCCCATTCTGTGTATTTCCTACTGCCTTGGCAGTTAAAATAAAATGTTTCTTCTGACAGTCTGTACATGGACTTTAAAATTATTCTTTCAGGCACATTGAAAAATTGCTTGTTCACGCATTCTCTTAAAAGTGTAGTTGCTCTACACTTTCCTTCCCCTGTTCCAAAAGGCAAGCACAGCATGTTTTGTCAGCCATAGTTGCATATGATCATGCAATCTATCATATGATGAACTGATCTCCATTAGGGATGGATGGAATATCCTGGTTAAGTGTTTTCTGTGCAAGTCTTAACAAAATTAAGATGTAAGGTCACAGTCATTGTCATAGCTCAATCCTGACAGAAGTAGTTCAACTGACACAGGTCTATTTGTATTATGATCTCATAACACCAAGCAGCATTTAGAAGTCAGTCATTTATCTGAATGTCACTGTTTTCCTCAATATTTATAAATACTTCATAAGAGTATCCACTAGAACGCCCTGTTGTTCGAAGTGAAACAGGTTCTTCTTGGGGAGAGGTATTCTGCACTGGGTTTTCACGCTATCTACAAATGTTTCGTTGTTTACTCTACTTAGAAGTTGCACTGGGTTTTCACCCTATCTACAAATTTTTCGTTGTTTACTCTACTTAGAAGTTGCAGCCTTGTTCAGTTCGACTGAAGTTTATTTTATTAATTCTATGTATGTTATCTATATATACAAGTTGCATAACTTCACCTATCCTAGCACCTAAGTCATGTTTTCTAATAGCATCTCCTATTGTTTGATTGCTTTAAAAGTATCCTTTGTATTGGCCATCATTTTGTAGAGTGAGTTAGCGCTACATACATGTTAAACCAACTTATTCAACATACTGCTGCAATCACAGCTGAAATTCATTCCTGAAGGGATCTCAGAACTTCATGCTACCCAGTCTTTCTGCTCTGCACTTCCTTCCAAAAAAGAAGCCAGTCTTGGCACCAGGACAAAACAAGTTGCATGCAGTACAAAGAGTTTACTGGATTACACTAGATCCTGTGGAAATGAGTGTTGGAAAAGTACTGTCTTTTAGATTATCACCCATCAGCTGATGGATAAGTCTCGAAATCTTACAGTTCTGCAGAACATCCAAGTATCATCTGTGATGTCAGCTGACTCACAAACATTGAAGCCTGCATTTTCAGGTTTGCAGCAACATTTTCCACCCCCTTCATAAATTAGTTAATGTATGATACTTCCAATATAGTAACCAGGAGCTACTCATTCCTGTTTGTCCAGCTGTATCCATAAATGATAAAACAGAGGTCACAATGCAATTGTTCTGTCACCTTCTGCAACCAGTTTTCAACTAGGAGACTGAAACTTCACCATCTTGAGAGGCTAATTGCTTGCTACTAACCTGCAGAATGGCCAAGAATTTCCCAAGAAAACATTATTTCACCATTATAAGTCCAGACAACCTGCTTTTTCATTTGTTTTGCAGACTCTCCGCTTTCATTCACTTCAGATTGAAAATCTGGGGAGGGGATGGGGGTTGCCATTGGTGTGTTCCTGCTCTTGTGCAGGAATTCAAGGAGGTCTGGAGCACACATGGAGATTTGAGACTCTCAAAATTGGGGATTGGGGGGGATTTTTTTGAAGATTAAAAAAAAAAAATAAATCTGTGCTTGTGAAGTGATATGCACTGACAGTTGTCAGTCATTGTCTTGAAATCTCAAAATTATAAGGCTAAGGTACTTCTCATTCTTCCCACTGCTTTTAATATGTTTTTAGGAAGTCTACATTAACTACTTGTGCAAAAACTAATAGCAAAGGGATGCAGAAATTAATACAGTTTCTTTGGATCCATAAAGAAAGTCAGGAATGTGCACTGATTCATATCATGTCATGGAATTATTTCTTCAAACATAAATTTCAAATAGGAGTAGAGTGCCATGAGAACATTTGCGCGAACATTCTTGAGGGGTCTTTTAAAATAAAAGCTCAGTGCTTTATACAGAATACCAGTCTGATTTCTTGTTCTCTGGGTAAGATTCAGTGAGCTATTGTTAGTTTGGATCAAGGGGAGGAGGGAGCAATAAAACCCAAATACTTAAGTAAACCACTTTGCGTAGTTGGTAACTTTGCCAGGGGAACCAGTTAAGATGCAAGGAGGGTGTATATTCACAGTCTGTCTCCTTTAATAGAGAACCTGCAGTGTTTGTTTTGTGGATACATTTTGTCTGTGCAATGAGCATTCTTGATCTGATCCTAAAGAATGATGTTTTCTTTTCTTACAACTGACTCAAAAGTAACAAGCAAGTGTTCCAGATGAGAAGCATTTTTTTTTCATAATTCATTTTTTTCACTCATCCAAACATAGCACCAGAACTGGATAGAATAAGTAAATTATAACACTCATCATGGTCCTTAATTTTCTTCTAATTTGATTTCACACATGTTTTAGACAAGCATATTGTGGCACTGTGATTTTTTTTATATATTTTTTTTTTTCCTTAATAATGCAGCAGTAGTTTAGGAGATTCCAGAATTAAAAGCATAAACTTATAGCTAGGGCAAAAGCTTTCTGGCAGGATTCGTATCCTTCTGTGCACCAGACATAGTGGAAGTCTTGTCAAATATATTTAACCAGTTATTTTCCACTTCTGATTGAAGTAAATCTCTTCTGAGTTTCTGAGGCTCCTTGAAGTTCAACCACAGACAAACTGACTCACATCATTGCTGCCAACCTGGCCAACAAACTCGAGTTTAAACTATAGGTGTTACAGTTGGAGCGATGTCTTTGTGACTCTCTTTTTCAGCCTCATGTTCTTCAGATTGCACATAAAGCAAAACTTATGGTATATGTTCACATGTGAGTTACAAAATGTAGTAACTATTTCTTTGCTAAACAGAAAACTTGTGTGAATTTCAAAAGGAGGAGATAAACAGTTTTCCTGAATCAACTAGTCCTTGCTGCGGGATTATAAACTTTCTACTACTGCTCAGCTCTAACCTAAAATGGAGTATGTCCTACAGGACAATAACATGATGTTTTCAGAGACTGCTCCATAAAAGGAGTAAAGATAAGAAAAGTTTGAGGGAAGAATGAAAATGACGTAACAGACTCATTCAATGTGTTATTTTGTATGCAGAACATAGGTCTTGGCTGCCAGCATTTAACTCTTTGGCTTTTCAGGGTTTGGCAAAGGTAATTCAATTACTAACAAAGTATTAATGAAGTAAACAAAACTTTTTTTTTTTTAATTTAGACTAGCATAAGTTTGATCAATTGCAAGTTTTCAGACCAGCATCTAGATCTTCTAAATCTGTCTTCACGTAGAAAGGAGTAGTCATCCTTTCCATAACTAGGGGGTCAGCCACTGAAGTGGACTACACTTTTCACAACCCTTTCTGCGTAACCAAAATATCATTGATAAAGGAGCTAATGACTCAGTAAGAGCCAGACTTGCAGAGTTCTAGGAGTGAGGCAAGGGAAATATTTAAGACTTCTATACAAAATAAGGGTTTTCCAAATCAAATGAGTGGAGATTATTAATGGAAGCTAATAATTCTTAGTGTACTAGCTTATTACTGGGGTGTATTTTTAAATCCTCTAGTGGCATTTTACTGTGGTCATTTTGAAGGGGCTCTTAAGCTTCAGATCTAAGCACACACACCAAAAATAAGAGGAAAACTTCAGCTAGCCTATGGTCTAACAGAATTTCTCTTTGGGGCTGCTGAGAGCCCTACATTTTTGGGGGGAGCAGATTCTCTTAAAGTGGACGGGTTCTTCCATAGCTCCTGCAGGTCCATAGAAATGCTTGTCTGCTGCGGTACAATCTTTGGTTGGGATCATATTACACAGCTGGGTGCATTGACTCACACAGTGCTTTGTTGAGTATTATTACAAAACTCACATTTAAATTTAAGAGGCTGATTATCCTTTCCCTTATTTCATTTGTGCAAGTAAACATGAAGTATGAAAACCATTAAACTCTTTCTTCTGTTCTCCTGAAATTTTAACGAGACTAATCAATTCTGTATATTAAGTAAGATTCCCATGTTAAATAAGAACTCTCTCTCTCTTTCTTTAAGTTTGTGGTTCTAACTGTGTGTTTGAAGGCTGGATTAGAGACCTCTTATTGGACTTTGGTAAGCAAATGTCTTTACCGTATTCTCAAGTGTTCTGTAAAATATGATGGATCAGTAGTTGTATTGTTTTCTTATTTATTATATTAAACCCTTACAATTTGTCAGCCCACCCCACAGTATCAAACTAAACTGTGGTTACTGTGTGGAAAGAGAATATCCACATAAAAAAAACCCCACTTAATATTAAAGTAGAGGACACTAGAATATGGCTTAAAGTAGTCTTTAAACTAGAAAAATCCATTTACTCTGAACTGATTGTAATTTAACTTACATGGGCTTAAAATGTAGTAATATTGCTGAAAGTACTATCTTTCTTTAAGAAATAGCTAACTGAAGTAGCAAAGTTAAAATACTACAAGGCACAGAAATGTCATCCAATATATCGGAATTACATTGTAAATACTAAGTAGCAAAGATTATTTTTTTTTTAAGTCATAATGCATGTGTGATAATTGTTCTGTTTTCTTTTTTTTTGTTTGTTTTAACAGTTCAGCCATATAGCTATTTGGGGCAGCATAGCACTTTGGGTAGTGTTTTTTGGAATCTACTCTTCTTTGTGGCCAGTCATTCCGATGGCACCTGATATGTCAGGAGAGGTAAAACTATATTTTAATTAATATTCAAATGTGTGCAATGAATATTCTTTTAGTCTGTAGTACAGGTCTAATTTTTATTGGATCCTTCTGCTAACTAGGGGTGCATAAAAGGGTTCCTTCTTTTATACCTTCAATGTGGTAGCCATGTTTATTTAAAACAGAATGAAATTTTACTCTTGTGAAAATGGAGCTCAACTAAGGCTGTGATTGTATTGTCTGGTAAGTAAGACAGGTAAGCTGCTTTGCAGTTCTTTGTTAAGTTTTAGTTTTCTAAAGAGAAGTCTTAACAAATTCAGAACTCAGAATGACAGTGCTTATTTGGCTGGAGGTTTTTTTATAATGAGCTAGCACAAGTAGTGCATTGGTTAAGGCTGTTTTTTCATGTTCAGTTTTACAAATTTGCTAAGTATTTGAAACTGTAAAATGCCTGAAAAAATTGAGGTGCCATAATATTGCAAGAGCAGCTGCTTGTCATGCAAACTTTTCTATTAATGTGCTGCTTGTAAGGCATTACTGTACTGTATCTTTAATCTTTTGACAGTAACTACTGCTTTTTCTTCCATTTATTATCCCATTTGTGTAAACCTGCTCTAAATATTGTAAATAGGACTGAATCCATAAAAGATGCTTAATTGCTGCCTGTGCAGATCTAATTGGGACTTCAGTCCCAAAATCTCAAAACTACTCAGTTCCAGAAACATCTGAAGTTTAGTATTAATTTCCCAGATACTAATGTTTGCTTCTGGCCATGGCCCGTACCTCCTGAGCTGAGAAGCTCAGTGTGCAGTCTCAGTGGGAATCGGAAACTGAGAATACCTGCTTGTTTCAGAAAGATGCTTTTCTAATGGTTATGAAAGCATATCAACTAAATCAAGCCTTACACCAGTAAAAGAGCAAGTGCCTTTAACTCCACCTCTGTGATATAATTCAGCAATTTAAAAACTCATGCAGGATGTGGGAAATCTAGGTGCATATCTCTCCCTCACTTGGAGGTAATTCAGACCCATAAGTCTCACCTCCTACATATAAGCAGTTATGGGAAAATTACTATATAGGCATTTATGTAACTACTACATTTTAATGGCAAGCACAAGGAATTAACGTAAGTACTTGGACATCTAAGAAAAAAATGAATTTGAAATTATGCAATTTCTTGCTGGTTTTCGTCTCTGTTATAACCTCTTACCCATGTATACGTGTATATTTTGTACATTACCATGTTGCCTCCACTACTCAAAATGAATTATGTACATTATCCTAAATTAAAGTAATTGAAGCTATCATACTGAAGCATTTTTCTTCATAAACACTATTTTATAGAAGAAATAGAATGGTTTTGGAATTTGTTGGTTTTAGAGATTTTGTGAAAACTTTATACGTTTTTCTTTAAGACAGAAGAACTTTTACAGTAATAAGCACAGTGGGAGCAGCACAATGTGTTGTTATACTTGGTATGACATAAAGACGGCCATTTCACTGTTGAAATAACAGAATATTTTACTTAGTACATGTTCAGTCTCTGAGGTTATTGTGAGCAAAAGATGTTTTTGAAGGGAATGTAATTCCTACAAACATGGAAAAACAGTTGTTTGTAAAGAGATGTAGCTGTCAACAAAAGTAAATACTCTTGTGGTTTGAATTCAACATGACATCAAAGTAGTCTGACTTACGAACCCAAATTCATTTATTTATTGTGATAAAACTATCTGTACTTCAAAAGGACAGTCATATTTTGTTAGTGTGTTTGCTTATGCATGTATATGTATGTAGTAGCTTTAGATGTGTGTAGGTGTATGCAGTTGTTTGAGGAGGTGGTTTTGGGTGAGGTTGTTTTGTTTTGGTTTTTTTGTTTTCTGTCTAAGAATATAGTTAGAAGTCTTTAACATGAAAGTGAAGTCTCCTAAACATCTCATGGACCATAAGAGCTTATTTTAAAAGCTCTGGTCTAGCTTTTTGAGCTGAACTCTCTGTGGCTAAAAGTCCTGTTGACGAATACTGCGGCTCAGATTGGAAGCAGGATTTTTTTATGCTCTCCTGGAAGCCCCCTCACTGACCGGGTGGTCTCTGGCAGGGCAGAATTCACTGGGTTTCTCTGAAGCAAGTCCAGGCCTTCCATAAGTATTCAAACTCAAAGATTCACAAATTTAACTGTGGAAAAGATTGTGGTGTGATAGAAACAAATCCATATGGACATCTCTGCTTGCCTGTGCAAATACTGCTTGTCTAATTTCTTCAAATGTGCAAGTCAGACTTGAAGGCTTCATCCAAGTACGTTTGGCAGAAATTAAATGAACAAGTCAAAAGCTGACCTATACTTCCGTAGCTTTGTGTCTGTGTTGCCTTGGCCTGATCTGATAAATTATGCTGAAGGGGATTTTTCAGGGTTTTTTTCTAAATGTGTTCAATAAAAATGCCCTGGTTTTAATAAACTGTAGAATTATAAGGAGATTTTACCAACTGCAATCCTTACAAAGTTTAAATGTGTTCTCTTGCAGTTCCTTAGAGCTGGTAACAAGAGTTCTACCCTAGTAGGTTGGTAGTCTTACCAGTCAGTATTCTTGATACAATATTCATCCAGCCATTCAGTCCTAACTAGATGATGATACCTGTCTTCTACAAACATCTGTTTCATGGCTTCTTTCAGACAGTAAAGAACCTACTGAAACACTCTAATAAGGATTCAGGCTAACTTCTTCATATTAATGTCATGAAAATAATGTGGTCTGTGCTGCTTATTGCTGGTTCTATTCCAAGAAAATAAAATACTAATGCTCTTGAAAGGGAGAGAAAAAGCATATGGACCTGATGGAAAAATCATTCATTGGATGCAGAGGAAAGGTTTCATCTAAATATTTTGAAACTCTTACGCTGGAGCACTGAAGCTAGCAGCCCAAAGTTAAATCATAAGAATTGTTGGTTTGTGTTCATCTTTTAGTATCAGAGCATTACCCAGTAACTTACTGAACAAAGAGACAAGCATGTCACATATTTTTGCAAGTTTTCCTTGCTTTTTACACTAATTCTGTTTCCATCGTTTTGCGTATTATTCCAATTGTAGAGAAGATAATTAAAGTTGGCTTTTACATATGTGTTGCTGTATGTTAGTAATACAGACGGGAAGACTGTAGAATGCTGTGCTCTAAAAGAAAATACAGTGAAATGAAAAATTATGACTTTCTGACAGAGTGCCAGCAGTTTTGCTCATTGTGTAAGCCACTACCCCCCTTCTTTGACATGTTTTTAATATTGTAATCAAACGTATTTTTCGTTCTCTCTCTTTTGCTCGAAGTTTTCCCAAATAAGCCAAACAAAGACCCCTTTGATCCAAAATGCCCTGATGATCTAGAATGCTGAGGCAGTTCTGGCATCAAGACCTTTGTTTTCTGGTCTTTCGAGATTGCTACTCCCACACTGGACCAGCTCCTCCCAACTGTACAGTATTGTTCCTCACAGCGTGGGAACTAGATGGCTCTGCATGACACAGTACTCCTATGTCCTATAACCAGTGGTAACTAGGCTGCCAAACAGGTAGTGCACCAGAAGAGTTGAAAGGTGGCTTCTGGCTGACGTAAGCAGAGGTATCCTGGCACAAGTGTTCTCCTGGTATGAATAACTGGTAGTTATAGAGCTGATATCTGTTAGAGATTGGCAACAAGCATCTGGGTGATACTAGCTAAAACATTTCTTTAGTAAAATTCTGACAAAACCTTAGAATCAACAGTCAAACAAGAAACCAGTTACATTTTGACAACCTTAAAACAGTTTCTGTTCCAGTTTAAAAAAAAAAAAAAGTCCCTGGTGAAGAAAACTTTTCCCTTATTGATGATGTTCAGATGAAAACTGTCAGTTCAACATTGTCTTTCTGCAGACACGGGCTAGAAGGAAAAATGGATGAAAAATGTGAGAGAAACAACAGGCTTTATGAAGCACAAGAAAATGGAAAAAGAGGCTATAAAACTGAAGAAGGATATGTGATAAAAAAGGGATGATAACCTAAGCAGTTAATTATATAGTATCTATGGCTAGTTCAGGTACTGTATCAGATCAGCTTTAAGTTATGAGTCTTTTAGTAGTCTGAAACAATACTGATGATTTTTATCATTAATTAAGCTGAAGTTATTTACTTTCTTCTTATTTTTGTTCGTACTTTAGACTCATTAATTTAAAAAAAAAAAAAACTCTCGGGTTTATTCTAAGAATTAGGGACTATATTCTTCTAGTCTTAGACAGAGATCCTAAAATACTAAGAATTCAAGTTCTATCTGCTTATAGCAAAGTGTTAAAATACATTTTCTACCAGGAGGATTTTGGTAGTAGTAAGAAAACATTATTTCTCTTGGAGGGAACTTGATGCACAGTGTGTCAGAGATATACAGAAAACATTTCAAAAGTTTTCAGTGATTTTATAACAACTTTGCAGTCTCAACATAGTCCTTATTACAGTACAGTGTTTATTCCCACATCTGTTGCCTGTCAGTACTGGCTAGTCTGGAAGCATCTGAACAACTAGCCTTGCAGGTTATTTCTGTAATATTTTACCTGTAAAGGTTGTGCTTGTAAGTATAAATGCATAAGAAAGAAAGAAAAAAAAAAAAGTACTTCTTTGTAGGCATTTTTTGGTTAGATTTAACATGGTTATGGAGAAGTGGGTCATACCACAGGACAGCTGTTTTGACCTATTACATGAAAAAAGCTCCATTTAATTTCAAAAAAGGTGCCACTACAGACTAGAAGAACATTTTCATTCCAGACCTGAGTAAATCAACTGAATGTGTCTTTCTGTACTACATTGATGTAACTGAAGTTGATGCTTTTATGTGTAGCATTATCAAAGAGACTAAGTGAAGTATACTTTCAATATTTTTTAAACAAATCATATTATTTTCTCAGTTTAAACCACATGTGGTTTTCATAAATATCTAAAAGTAAATGCCAACTCTCTTCATATTTGATGAGGTATTTACTTTGTAGATGTAATTCTACATTGCGTCTACATTACAATTCTACAATCTCTCCAATACACAGAAAACTGTGATGCTGAAAAATCCAGTGAATTACCAGGAGACATGTCCTGTTGTCCATGTTTTGTCATATTGTGCATTATACCCACTTGAAAGAAATACATGATGCTATGATTAAATTGTTATATGGTTTTATATCTATGTAGTTCTGTGGCAATAATTGCATTAACTAATGAAGTTTCTGTAACTTATCACCCTAATGAGAACAGCTGTCATTCATGTGTGAGTAGACTGTAAAGCTGCTCGAACCTTTCCGTTAATGCTTCCATCCTTGCACTTCAAAAGGCTACTTTTCTTTTTAATGCCACTTTAACAAAGCAGATTGATTTTCAAAATTATAAAATAGATACATTTCTAGACCAGTATAGTTATCTCCTTCTTGAATAAATATGGCTGTGGTTTGAGTTGAAAACCAAACTGGGGAGGAGGGAAAAATAAGCCAGCCCGTTGTACATTTCATACTAGTACAACTCCTGACTCTTTTGGGTTTGTTACTGTTGTGTGCTCTGAGTTGTTAGGCCTCTTTATACACCTGTCTGATTAATAAATTAGCTTAAAATTATAACACGTACTGGAATAAGAAGTACAACATTGAGATTAAAAGCAAAAGTTCAGTATCTGCAGAACTTCTTAATTTACTGTGTTACTGTAGATAATGCACTGTAAAGTTCTCCAGAGCACCATCTGTTTCTGCTCTGTCTGACCCAGGGGACCTATAAAATTACTGACGGAAATTGAAGTTAAGGAACAAGCATGTATTGTACAGAATTTTAGATCATATGATTGAGGTTTGCAGAATCTCTGTGAAAAACAGTAATATTCCTTGTTGGATGATTAGCTACACCATGTAGGAAAGATGCATTAGAATATACTATATTAACGGTTTCTTGAATAGTGCTTACCTCTGTATTATTCCACATAACCTGCTTATATGGAATTGTGCTTGTTAAAATAATAGATATACATCCTTTAATCCCCTAACTGATTTTTTTTTTTTTTAACACACACACACACAATCAAACAAAACCCACTAGCTTTTTACAAATGTAGTTGTCCAGATACTTCAGTCTGTAATGAACAGGTCTTCTCTGGAGAGATGTTTGTCTAAAGTGTGATCTGAAAGGGGGAATTTGTTTTAGTCTAATGGAGAGCAAAGACAGTATTCAGGCTAGCGTACAATCATAGAATGGTTGAGGTTCAAATGGACCTCTGGAGGTCATCCAGTCCAAACCCCCCCAACACCTAGAGAAAGGTGCCCAGGACCATGTCCAGATGGCTTTTGAATGTCACCAGGGATGGAGACTCCAAAGCCTCTCTGGACAACTTGTGTCAGTGTTCAGTCATCCTCACAGTAAAAAAAAAAAAAGTATGTCCTTATGTCCAGATGGAGCCTCCTGTGTTTCAGTTTGTCCTCATTGCCTCTTGTCCTGTCGTAGGGCACTACTGGAAACAGCCTTCATCTGTACACCCTCCCTTCAGGAATCTACCTCCATTGATAAGATCCCCCCTGAGCCTTCTGTTCTCTAGGCTAGATAGTCCCAACTCTTTCCTTTTGTATGAGAGATGCTCCAGGCCCTTCATCATCTTCATGACCCTTCCTTGGACTCTCTCCAGTATGTCCATGCCTCTTGTATGGGGGAGCCCAGAACTGGACACTTCTCCGGCTGTGACCTCATCAGTGCTTACTAGAGGTGACCCCCCTCGACCTCTGCTGGCAATACTTTGTTTAATGAAGCCAAAGATACCATTCACCACCTTTGCCACAAGGGTGCATTGCTGGCTCATGCTCAATCTGTTGTTCACCAGGACCCCCAAGTCCTTTTCTGCAAAGCTGCTTACCAGCTGAGTGGCCCCCACCATAAACTGGTGCAGGGGGTTGCACTTCTCCTTGTTGAACTTCATGAGGTTCCTGTCACCCCATTTCTCCAGCCTGTTGAGGTCTCTCTGGATGGCAACACAAGCCTCTCGTGCATCTGCCACTTCTCCCGGTTTTGTGTCATTAGCAAACTTCCTACACTCTGCCCCCTCATACAGATCTTTAATGATGATGTTAAACCGGACTGGACCACAGTATTGAACCCTGAGGTATGCTGTTCGTTACTGGCCTCCAGCTAGAATTTGTCCCACTGATCACCACACTCTGGACCTGGCCATTAGCCAGTTTTCCATCTACCTCACTGTTCTTCCAGACCATCCATCAACAGCTTCTCTATGAAGATCCTATATGGCTTATGCCTTGCTGCCTTGTGCCTCCAGCTGTAAAGGGTGCTGTTGATGGATAGTTGTCTCTTGGATTTTTAAAAGCAGACAAGGGTTGTTTTAACAACTTTTGCAGAATACAGCATAATAAATAAATTTAAATGGTTGTATATTCAAGAAAATTGCTATGGTGCTTTCCCTAAATATTAGCAGGGGGATTTATAAATAATGCCCCTAAAATTTGAAAAGTACTGATTCTGTTTAGTTCTTCAATGAAACAACAGAAGTACTGTGCTGTGCTTTTAAGGGAACCTGTCAGATAACTCAGTTGACAATCTGTATTTCTAAAAATTGCCTTGAGCCCTACATAGTAAACAAATCCTGAAGTCTCTTAATTCTCACTTCATTATTGCAAAACTTGTGGAAGATAGCAGTGGCTAATGTCTGGGGTAATTATGCTGACTTAGCCAGTAAGTTTTTTATTTTTTTCCTGTTTCACTGCTTATTACAATCTGGATTAAAATATTATCCAAAATTCTGGGTCTTCGTTTTGGGGGGAGTAATTGCTGTAGTAAATTTTCAGTGAGGGACTATTGCCTATTTACAGAGCATGTTTGAAATAGCTTTCAAGAACATTGAAATAATTAAACAGCAAAAGCTAGGGTCTTCCATCGTATTCCAAAACTTTTTCAAGGCCATTCTCAGCAAAAGGCCCCTATAGGAATTTTCCCAGATTTTTAGCACATTTTCATCTTCCTCCAAGTTTTTTCCCAGCTTGTCTTTTACAGACCTGTGGGTCTTTACAAAACAATAATCAGTGATCTGTATTTGTCTTCCCCTCTATACCTATGAGAACCTCTTGTTCAGAGAAATAAAATGTTTCAATGTATGTTTGTGGGGAATATTACTACTTCATCGAAGAACTGAATGATTTATTGAAGGTTTTTTGAAGTGAATCAGAATTGATCCCATAACGCATACCTGTTTTAGTCATCTGTCCTCACCTGGGAGCCTAAAATTATGTTACTATTCTGATACTAACATACTTCACCGTATTCAGTTTTTTAAATACAAAGTTTGCTTTTAGTCTTTCACTTCAGGAATCCAGAATATTTTCACAAGGGGGTTTTCTTTTCCCATTGATTTCCCATTAGGTAGTTTCCATTCTGAATCCTTAGACCTTCACACTTTAATTGTACTTAGTCCAGTACTAGATATTTGTTAGCCAGAGTTCTGCTATTCCCAGATATACTTCAAAGATCCTATTCCATATTCAATAGTTACATTCCCATTCTTGTTCTTTAACTGCACACGTGCAAACAGAAACAGCAGAGCTGATCTTTGAACTACCAAATTTACCTTTCCTGCTTATGATGGTCTGTCTCGGTAGTATTACCATTCTAATAGTCGTCTTTTTTATTGATTAGTCTTTTCCTGGTATAGGCATTTAACTGAATTCTTTCCCTCAGTGTATTATTGCCAATCTCCGTTATAAACAAAACTTACACGTTTTTCCTGTTTAAAATGTTATGAATCAAATTTGGTACACATTCCTGTTGCAGTTGTGCATACAATGACACCTAAAAGATTAATGATATTCAGCTGCCATCTTTCTCCATAGCAGCTTTCTCTCCTGATGCGTAGTAGTGAGGAATTACTTCAGTTCTTTATGAAACTCGATGTTTCCTGTACTCCTTCCTGTTACACCTATTGCAGTGCAGACAGCCCCCATCCTGGCAACAAACTTTGTAGAACCACCAGAACTCATCAGCTCATTGTGGCTCGACATCTCCTTTGCCAGATACTATTTCTTATGTCATCTTTGAATCAACTCAGACAGGTTTCCCTGTGAATCTTTTACTCTGAGGCAAAAGAGGACAGTCTAGCCTTTTCTTGCAGAATAGCTGATGTTCTCTGATTACAGGCATGATTAAAAGGAGTGTGATAAATCTCACCTTGCCAATGTTTTCTAGCTTGTCTAATTTCACATCCAGGTGGCTAATTCTCTCTAAGTTTCTAAAGTGTTTTGGTTTGTTTTTTTTCTAGTTAGTTCAAAGTATAGCACAGCCTTGTTAGCCAAACACTTGCTAACAGAACCTGCATCTCTTCCTAATTCTCAGGGAAGCCTTTTTTGTTTGTGTGTCATTCTCCTCTCCAGCTTTTTGAGGAAATTTTCCAGGTATTCATATGTATTGTGAAGCCTTTTTTTTTTTTTTTCCTCACTCTTTTCTGGCTTTTTTATCTTTGAAAGCACTTCCATCACTCTCTCCCCCTAAAGTCAACAGAGATGGGAACTGGTAAGTTCTCTTCATAAGAGCTATTCCTGGCCCTGTGCTTTATTGCTGGTTTGTTTGTTTTTTCCAAATGTGAAATACCTATTGAGGTAACCTAGGCTTTCAGAAAATGCAAGGAAGGAATTAAATGCCTATGAACTTAATTTGCAAAGTGAAAATGAGCAACCACTCTAAGCTAGTCACAAGAACATGTAATAAGGTGCAGTCTTGCATTTCATCCCTTTCTGGGCTCAAATGCCTTATTGAGGTTAGAGATAAGTGCTAATCTGATGATTCACAAACCCGAACTACCTCCCACAGTTAGACCCTTATCACCTATGTTTTTAAAAGAGCCGTTTATCCAACAGTTAAATATTAGATCATTCACCCAGAATGAATGTTACACAGAAGCCAGATTTAAGTTTCTCTGTGCCTTGCAACTTTCAGGGTAATACTTTTGCTCAAAGGGCAATTGAACAGAAAGCTGCGTCTTCTGTTTCACTTTGTATAGAATAATCAAATATTTACTGGATCAGGAAAAGGAAAAGGCCAGATGTCTTTTCCAATGGATACTTAGAATATTAAAATATTCATTAGAGCAAGGGACTGAACTAAGGACACATCTGTAGGAGGAGGCCTAAGTCTCAGTTAATTCTCTGTATTGCTCTGTCTGGCTTCATTAGTGTTTATATACTCTGTGACACCACAGAGGTACTTCACGAAGCTTTAGGATTTATAGTACATGTCTGTGTTTCTAAGTTTTTTTTTTAATATGTTTTTATTATTGATAATATTTATTATTTGCCGTTATGTAATTAAGACCAGAATCTTAATTATGCCTCTGGGATACATTCCACCTGCAGTGAGGAAATTGGTGATCTTGCAATGGACTCGTAGTATCCTTAGCTGAAGAAAATGAGAGGAGCTTGGGAAAAGGGAAGACATGTTTCTCAGTCTATCCTTGCTCATTTTTCTCATCTCACAGGAGATTTGTTCAAGTAAGAACTTCTAGATTCTGCCTGCAGATATCCACAGTTCTCTGCTTCATGGCTGCCTGGTACTCCCTCTGTTTCAGTGCCTCTTACTGTGTCATGTACGCCAGTAAGGCTTTGTTTTCTTTTAAATGTATTTGCAGAAAATGGAGGGACGCCCTTTTTGACATACCTAATAAGCCGAGTTCCTACTTAGTTCTTAATTAATAGGACCTATGAGATGAAAAATAGCAAAGAAAGACTAGAGGCATTACAAGAACTCACTTATTGGAACTTCATCGCACTGGCAGCTAAATGCAAATCTGTTTAAATGTTACAACAGTAAGTCCTTTGGCACGTATGAAGGCAAACGCAGTTATCTAAAACCAATGAAGTTGTCTCTGTAGGTTGTTGAGAGGAGAAACTGCAGCTGGTGTTGAGGAGGTATTATTTTAGTAGTTCTGCTGTTTATAAGGGGAGGACACGTACATAGATGATACCTGAAATAAATAAACTGAAAAGCATTTCTGCAGCAAGAATTTTACTATTCTTTTCATCATTTTTTCTTTACTTTCAGAAGGATTTTTAAAAGCTAAGCTAGCTGTTTCGATAGAATATTTCATAGTGAAGAAAAAGGGAATATTCTCAGTTCATTTTGGCATGTAATTTTCTAACAGTACATCTTCATTAGTGCATTAAAAATGTTTTGCAGCCAGGATTTCTAATCTGCCACTAAGCCATGAAAGGGCAGCATTTTCTTTCTTTTTTAAAAAAATAAGAACTTATCTAAAAATCTGTACAATGCACTTAATGAGCAATGTTAATTCACTTTAGAAAGTCCTAATATTGAGCATGAGCTCCACAGACGACAAATTATTTATCCTCCCTGCAGGATTTGTAAATCCTACAATAAACTAGGCTTCCCAGCGCTCATTTTGGATTACTTCTGAATTCCCCTGGGAGCCACTTTTGTGGCAGATTCCATTTGGTTTCACAAGGCCTAAAGGGGGAAAACTTGGCATGGACCACAAATCTCTCACATTAGGAACAATTTGTAAACCACGAACAGAGGCAGCCAGAGTCCGTCCCCAGAACAGGCTGCTCCTGTTAGTGCCATTGTCTGAAAAGGATTGGTTTGCCATTTCCCAGATGACCTGCCTATGTGTAGAGAGATGTGAAAAGTTAGAGACAAAAATGTTTTCTACAGAGTGAGGGGGGAGCTTTCTTGTACAGAAAGGAAGGAAATACCTCTGTGGGATTTTATTTTTTCCCCTCTTCGTCCAAAAAATACAAAGAGGCCCTCTGTCTTTAATGCGAATGTCGGCTTTAAATCTTTTAGGTTTGGATTAACTCTGTAAAAGAAAAAAAAAAAATCTGACAGGCTTTCAAATATGACGCAGAAAAACTTTTTTTTTTTTCCTCAATTCATGTTGTTCATTTGTAAAGCCAAAGGCTGGATGGACTGAATAGTAGGCGCCAGTTGTTCCTTCATTCATAGTTAGCATTACAATGGTCAGAATTAACATCCTAAGACCTACATTATCACTTTTGCTGTTTCACCAGCAGACATTTAATACAGGGTGGCTAACGCAAGCACAGCTCTTTGCCGTGTTCTTATAAATTAAAAAATGATGTTAATAATAGGAAGTAAGAGTCATAATTGCTTCAAGTTGTGTATTTTATGCTTTTTCTTGTTTTTTAGGAAAGTTCATCTATCTAATCGCTACTTAATTATACCAACTTTGCAAAATGTAGTTGTGATGGACATTTCCTATTAGCTGCTGGTTTAGGAAATTAGTATTTCATCAAGTATGTCAAAAGTCATGTTTTCCTTATAAAGTGACTGTGCTAATACATTTTCTCCACTTCCTGATACAAAATTTTCTATTTTTTTTTTCTCCATTGAAAATGTGAATTGTGGGGGTTTTTTTGAACCTGTCACTGCTCAGTGTTTGCACCTTTGCTGACAGCTGTTGGCAGAAATAATTACTAGTCTCAGGGCAATATCTATGTCCTTTTAACATAGCTGTGGAAAGTATACCAAATTTTCGGTTCAAATTCGTTCTATTGCTTTCCAAAGAATCAGTGTCAGTAGGGATTTGGATATGAAAACAAGGTGAATAGAACTTTTTACCTATATGAGAATGATACGTTTTTTCTGAAAATAACTCACTTCTGGTTTTACACATGAACATATCAAGTATAATTCTAAAATATTCATATATACACATTACAAAATTAGGCTTTAGCTACTGCAATCTACTTGCGTTTGTCTGCTAATTAATATTAGTAAAATTTCAGCTTGTTTATTTTAGTTATGTACTGAGGTCTAACCTTTGAAAAGAATTAGTTTCCAAGTAACGAAGCAAAAGATTTGAAAAGGTGTCATTGTGTAGCAATGTTACTTTCAATCTCTCTGCAATCTAATTACTTTACAAAGGTATTTTTAATACTGACTGCAAAACAATCTTTCAGTAATATACTTCATTAAGTATTTATCATACTCTCTGCATCCATAATATAATCGATGTCAATACTTGGGCATGAATTACAAGGGTAGATTAAGGTTTGGGTTTTTTTCCTTTAATGTCTGTACATTCTGATGTTTGTTTTGGCTTTTTAGTGTGTTTTAGCTTTTAGTTTGTGTTTTAGTATGTTTACAGACAAAGTTCAGTTATGGACAGAAAAAATTCTTATGTATTAATATGAAGCAGTGTTTAAAAAAGCAAACGTGCAGCTAAAAGCAATGATCTGATTTGCAAATACTTCACCATGCATTAATGTTAGATGTTCATTTAACAATATGTTGCATACTTCCATAATTATGTAATTAGTTGTTTTCTTAGTTCTCATTTTTAAGCAGTTCATTGAACAGGAGTCGGTGGCAGTGTGGGAACTGGGGTACAGTGAGTTTTGGTGGAGATAACTTTGATCCAAGTAATATTGCAAAATGATTGTAACAGTGTCCAATATCCATATCAAGGGTCAGGAACCATTATATCCTGTTAGGGATGATTGCAAATAAGAAATTGTGCTCCTAATATATTGACAAAGATTGTGCGGGGGGGGTGGATTTTCAATAAATCTGATTTTAATGGAAATGCCTACGGTCAGCATAGTGGTGTAGAGCAGGGTTGTGGAGGGGTAGATTCCCCCTCTCTCAAAGAGCTAAGCAGTGTGGTCTTTCTACCAGCTTCTTAACATGAATTAGCACTTACTATCTACTGGATTTCTATAGCGACTCAGGGGATTTTAGAAAGGAGTTAAAGTTGGGTTTTTTTGTTCACATTACAGAGTCTAGCATGGTTCGTTTCAATTTGGTTTTGATACCCTCAACCAAGTAATTGATATTTCTGAGGTTTTTTTCCTAGTCCTTGTCATAATATCATCACATTTTGTGCTTTTTTTCCTCCAGGCAGCTATGCTGTTCAGCTCTGGAGTGTTTTGGATGGGACTTCTATGTATTCCTATGACAGCTTTACTTTTTGATGTAGTGTACAAAGTGTGAGTACAGAAATGCCAAGGTTTACGGGAGAAAGTACTGACTTTTAAATGTGCGTTCTAATTACTAATATAAGAAAAGCAAATGAAGATCAGCTGATTATATAAAATATTTTTCACTTTGTTTGTTTTGCACAAACTTTATTATAAGTGTTTTTAGTATTTTCAATGTTTCAATAATTGTCATGTATTTTTAATAAATATTTGTTGTATCTAATTTGCAAGAACAGCTGATAGAATATACTATTTAGACTTGCTTTTTAACATTTCTTCTTGTAAAGCTTAATTTTAAGTCATCTGGGAAAATGGATTTGTAAATTGAATGTTTATATAACTGTAAAAACAATTTGTTCTTTTACTTTCAAGAAGAGTAAATCTGGCAGTATTTTGTATTACTTACAGAGTAAAGAGAGCTACTTTTAAGACACTGGTAGATGAAGTTCAGGAGTTGGAAGCAAAGTCTGAGGATCCTGGGGCAGTTGTGCATGGCAAAAGGTACTGTAAAAATCCGTAGATCATTGTCTTTAAAAAAAAAAAAAAGCTAAATATTTTTCGTCTTATACATGTTTTAAAGACAAAAGGTTATTTTTCAAAATCCATACAAACAAAACGCGTCTGTAAAAAGGTTTCAAGTTGACTTAGCCCGTATGCTTTTGCGTACACTTCGACATAGGTTTTACCAAGGGCTTTAACTGCTGTATTTCTTTGTAGCTGACTGATACATTTCTAGTTATTATGTGTAGAACAAACTTGTACAATTTTAATTGTCACTTCTGACTGTGTTAACAATTAATACAAAGTGAGTTTAAACCTGCATCCTACACTGGTATAGTTATTAATTGGGCCGAGGCACAATAAAAAAGAATAATTTTTAAACCTTTTTGGTAGCATAGGGGAAAACAGCAAAATCTGTCTAGGATTTGCTGAAATTGAATAAAACAAGCTGTCTTTGTGTCTAATGCAAGTTCAGAGCAAACAAATTTGACAAAATTATTTCTTACCTCTAAACTTAAAGACTCCACAAGAATTTCCTTGTTACATCCTCCTTCATGGGTCAGGAAGGTAATCTGAAAAGGGAGAAGGTAAAACTGAACAACTGGATAATTTCTACGTTTAAACTCAGCGTAAAGGTGTGCACTCACTAAAGTACTTAAGACTTTTTAACCCTATCCGAACTCGTAGCAAACGCTTGCTATGATAACAAAGCCCCCCTCTCCCCCCCTTCCAATTCATTAGTGCCATTTGGCTGAGCTAGAGCTTTCTTTCCTTGTCTTCATTTTCATGAGTTTTGTGAAGTGTAAAAAAAGCCAAAAGTGTTGATACTTGATTTTTCCTGTTCTTTCTTTCCTTTGGACTGCTGGTTTTTTTAGTATCTTTATGGCAAAGGGCTTAGCCAAGTAGGCATTTTTCCCGCTGAGGTATGCATGGAAAGAGACCAGAAAAAACACAAACAGCCACTTCTTTTATTGTAGGTTCAATTTTCAGGAAGCACCTTTTGTTCATAAAGATACTTAAATTCCCTTTCTCCTTCAGTCTTACTGTGTCCCTCCTCCAGTTCTGTGGGAATCAGTTTACGAGGATTTACCAGGTTAAGACCAAATTACGTTGGATACCAAGGTGATGACCACCATTTCTAATGGGTGGAATATCCAGCTCGTGTGTTTGCTCCTACTTTTCCTTTCTTTTCCTAGAAATTACTTTCACAAGAATTTTTTGTCTCTTGTGGAGTTTATCTTCACTAGTACCATAGACAAATACCAGGGGACATACTGTGAGGCCGGGAAGCTCATCCCACCACCTGTGGAACACCTAGTCTAATGTGGTGGCCTACATAGGAGCATATACCTGTATAGTATCTCCCATCAGGTTCTATATGCTGTCTTTGTGGCAGCAGCTTTATACTGGAAGTAGTGCAAAATCCCCTAGTTGATGACAATTCCTTCATTGAGCATACTTTTCCTCATCACTGCAAGACCCAACAGTGCTTTAAATGTGATCTAAATTGATTGTTATGGATGCTTCTCTCTCCAGTGGCACTGCTCATTAAGGCAGCTTCAGGGCAAGATCTTCCTCCAAATTAACCAACTCATATATCAATGTGCTGAGCTTTGAGCCAGAAGCAATCTATGCTGTGTGCTTTTTTGCAAAGAGCAAAAGTTGTAAAAGGATGAATTACGGAAAAGAAAGCAGACATTAGTACTAGACAGTGCTAAAAGGGGAACATCTTGTGGATGTACAAGAAAGTAAGGTAATGTCCCTTCTTAGTGTTCCATACTCGCGTTCCCAAGACTTCTCTTGTATTCCCAAATTCAGCTACTTTTACTTCCATTCTCAAAGCAGTATGCTTTTCCTTCATCCTACAGAATGTCTTCCAAATCCCTTCTTACTTAGGTAAGAGGAACTTGGTGTTTTCACCACTAGTTTTAAAATTATCTTTTTATCCCACATTTAAATCATTAGGAGGGCTTCATGAAGGTGGTTTAGTTACCTGCTATAATGTCTGTCTTAGATCCGTTCCTTCTCCACAAAGTTATTTTTAGGTCTGTATTCTATAAAGTATACAAGCACTCACCTAACATACAAATCAATGGATGTTAGACATCTTAGTGTCTCTTAAGGATTTATTCCCTCCATGATTTTTTTTAATTTATATCTTAATTTAGGTAAAGGAGCCAAAACTTCACCCTTTATAGAGAAAGTATTCTTTGTTAAAGAAATGGTCTGATGAACTGACTGACTTGCACCTTCAGAAATTTGATTGAACGATTGTAAACATTTTTGAGTCTCTTAAGTTGCAGAAGCCTGGATTAACTAGTTACCAGTGCAGAGTCAGTAGTTAAATTGGTAAGAAGTGTCTTCTACATGTGTTTTAAATATGTACATGAGACTCTCTTATTCTTGAGTTGTAGTGCTTTTCATGCAAGATCAACTACTTTTACAAACTTACTGGGTATTCTTCAGCACCAAATAATATTTTTCTAGTGTGCGTAGCTCTGGAAGTACCTTTTTACATTGTAGCAGAAGGGATTTGTTTTCATGAAATGCCAAAATAACATAAGATGTAAATCACTATTTGATTAAGAAGTAACTGGGAAATAGTGAGAAAGATTACTCGGGAACTTTTCCACTCTGTCCATTCCCATCTTAAAAATACTACAACACAAAATAAGAGGTTCAACTTCCACGGGTAACAGGTCAGTTTTCTACTATTGGCTAGATGCTGTGATCAGATGGTATCTGAATGTTTACTTAGAAGACCTACGGTCTCCCACAGCTTCCTTCTTTCTAAATTGGAGAGATATTGATTTAATGGGTGGACTGTTTGGTGGATGAGGAGTTGGTTGGATGGTCTCATCCAGAGGGTAGTGGCCAACAGCATAACGTCCAGATGGAGATCGGTGACAAGTGATTGGCCTCAGGGGTCTGTACTGGGACCAGTACTGTTTTCACATCTTCGTCAATGACATAGTGGGTTCAAGTGCACCCTCAGCAAGTTTGTGGACAACACCAAGCTGAGTGGTGTGGTTGACACACCTTAGGGACAAGATGCCATCAGAGGGACCTGAACAATCTTGAGAAGTGGGCCTATGTGAACCTCACGAGGTTCAACAAGACCAAGTGCAAGATCCTGCACCTGGGTTGGGGCAACACCAAGTATCAATACAGTCTGGGGGATGAAGGGATTGAGAGCAGCCCTGCCAAGAAGGTCTTGTGGGTACTGGCGGATGAAAAGCTGGACATGAGCCAACAATGTGCACTCACAGCCCAGATGGCCAACCATATCCCGGGCTGCATCAAAAGAAGCGTAGCCAACAGGTCAAGGGAGGTGATTCTGCCCCTCTACTCCACTTTGGTGAGACCCCACCTGGAGTACTGCATCCAACTCCGGAGCCCCGAACATAAGAAGCACGTGGACTGTTGCAGTGAGTTCAGAGAGCCACAAAGATGATGGGGCTGGAGCATGAAGATGAGCTGGAGATGAAAGGGCTGGAGCACCTCTCCTATGAGGACAGGCTGAGAGAGTTAGGGTTGTTCAGCCTGGAGAAGAGAAGGATCCAAGGAGGCCTTATTACGGCCTTCCAGTACTTAAAGAGGGCAGACTTTTTAGCAGAGTCTGTAGCGATAGGACAGGGGCTAATGGTTTTAAGCTGGAAAAGGTAGATTTAGACTAGATATAAGGAATAAATATTTCACAATGAGGATGATGAAACGCTGGCACAGGTTGCCCAGAGAGGCGGTAGATGTCCCATCCTTGGAAACATTCAGGGTCAGGTTGGATGGAGCTCTGAGCAACCTGATCTAGATGAAGATGTCTCAGCTCATTGCAGGGGGGTTGGACTAGATGATCTTCAGAAGTCCCTTTCAGCCCAAACTATTCTATGATTCTAAGTATATTAGTGTTAGTTTTTATGGCTGTTTTTTCAGCTAGAATATATTTGTTGCAGATTTTTATGACTGTGTTGACCTGATGTTGCATGCATTTAAATGCAACTATGATTGTAGGCTTTACCTCTTGATGTTTTCCTATCAAACAGTCTTAGGATGGGAATTTTCTACTTAACTTCTGAATTTGCACTTTCAGCTGTTTGCTTAAAATTAGGATAAAATTTGACATTTACATTACAGTGAAATAATGTAAAATACTGTTCTTCAAAGATCTTTATTGTATTTTAGCATATGCTTTAAAAGTAGGACATGCTAATGTAGTCTTAAAATCTGTCACCCCTTGTATTTTTCCAGTGCTGATTTGAAACTGTTTTTACACTGTTACGATTGAAAGCTCAGGAAGAGCATTCCTACCATATCTTGCTTTTTCAGTGGGTGTAAAAATGTGTAATTAGATTATTTTTTTTCCCCAAAACTGTCCAAAAAGACTTTATTCTGTTCTTCTGTAGCCAACACATTGAAATTGGGTTTATCACATATCTTTTTCAGTTAGGTAAGAATATATCTTGAGCAAGAAGGTGCAAATTTTGCATGGTCACTTTTCCAATAGCAAGTAAACTTTCATGTTGGAATACTACTGACTTGAGGGTGCCTTGATAGCATCAATAATAGAGCACTTCAGTGGGTTAACAAATTTGTGCCACAAAAAGTATGATTTCTATCATTAGAGCCATTGTAATTGAAATGCCACAGAGCCATTTGTACTTAAAATTGAAATGATGAAGGTAAAAGCATACTTTTTGTATATAAACCATTGTTCAAAAACAGTTTTTCTGATACCTTGTATATAATGCTTAAGCAGACACAACTGTATTAATACTTAATACAAAAATATTTTTACTGGGTTGAATACTATATAGACTAACAATAACATGAATAACAGCCCAAACTTGTGGAAATGGCTTTAGAGATATATACTGCAAATCCTGCTTCATATAATCATTGTTTTTCATTCAGTCCACTTGGAAATTTTTTTTAGACCAGCTTAGTGGTTGGTCAGAAATACATAAAGTAGTAAATTTTTTTTCCGTAAATGAGATTAATTGCCTGTAAATGTATACATTTCACATTCAAAAATAGTTAGTATTCTGCTTGTCCATATTGGTACATATAATGAGCATAGGCATTTAGTTACTATGATTTATCACTGGATAATTATGAAACCATGTTTTCTTGACTTCACATGTAGATTTTTAAATATTCTTTTGAATGGCAACAGGGTGATTCATAATAAAAAGCCTGCAGTATTTCTTCAAGTATAGAAATAGAGCAGAATTTAATACCTGAGTAGCTGGAAGCACTTTTCCCAAATGTATTTCCTACATTATTTGTATTTTCTCTACCAGCAATCAGATCTGTGCAGTGGAAACTTCATTATACATGAACTAAGAAATGTGCATACTTCATGTTCTTGTAAAACTAAAGGCAGTATTTTCAGTGCTTAGCGTTTAAGCAATCTTGAACACTTCATTCTGGAACACAAGCAAAGAACAGGGATGGTACCAAAGGTTTTTATTAAACAATAACATAGAAACTCGCTGATTTCAACTCACGTTGAGAAGGGTTTCTCAGATGTATTGCAAAGGAGATACAGCTGATAACAGTACCTAAGTATTTGCACAGCATTCCACTCCCTTGACCTCCCATCTAACATGAAGATATTTATTCACTCTGTGTACCCTTGTGGTTTAAACCTCAGGTCCTAATTTTTTATTGATCTTGTCACTTTAACAGTTTGTAGCTCTGAACTAAAAAATAAGGCTCCTACACAGCCTAGAGGAGCAATTAGGATAAAAAAAAAAAATATTAAAAAGAAACAAACAAAAACAAATCTCTAAAGACGTAGCTTATGAAACTAGTGAGAGTAAGGTGTGTCTCAGTACTCCAGCCTCTCCATTCTTGGTTCAGTCAGCAGATGCTGACTGCTTTCCTGGTACTGGTACCTAATTCCTTTTTTACAAGGAAGTCCCATTCCATCTTTTCATTCAGAACGTGGCCACAGAAGCAGTTTTCCCTGCCTGTCCCCCTTACCCTGTAGATTTTGCAGTTAGCATTCCTCTGTAGGTGTGGGAATAATCGATTTATTTCCCTCTTCCAATTTAGAAAAGCCAAGCTCTCACCTCCTGATATATGCTTTAACCACCAGACTGAAGGGGAGCAGAAAGGGGAGATAGACCGTTAGTCTCTTCAATTAAAGACAATGGTTCAGCTTCATACATAAGTAGTATATACTCACTGAAGAAAGAATGAGCATTTCTAAGGGTTTGACTGCTAATCTAGTAAGGGAAGCAATCTGGTTCCTTGCATCCCTTGCACCACTTATTCTGGTCAGTAGCCTGGGAAGGTAAGACACTTGAGCTAATTGACAATAATATTAAGAAGTAATTTGACTGATCAAAACTCAGTAACGTAGGTATGTGAATCTGTTATACTTCCTGCGTCCTCACACAAGAGACAGCTTTGATAATCTAGCAAAACTATAACAAAACCGAATCACTATATACTCAGAGTAAACATAAGACACTTTTTCGGTGAACTAATTTTTAGACCAATTCACATGGGGAGGGGCTGGATTTTTCAGCATTGGAAAAGTTTAAACAGTAGGGTGGTATTTCTCTGAAACACAAGCTCTAATTCACAGTAAATACCAAATTTAGAGGAAGAAATTGAAGGGTTTGTGTGAGGTTTTTTTTATATAGTCCCTTGCACATCTTTAATATGTTACCAAAACTGACAGATTTTGAAAGCTTTCTGAGCTATGGCTAGTCCTTCGTTATTTATTTAGTAACGTAAGATCCTATTTGAGAGAACTTGAAATGTAAGAAAGATGCACGGTAAGGCAACCTGACACATGCGCTAGTTCATTCACTACAGTTGGCGGCATTCAGCTGATGCTTGAGTCTCAGTTTAAAAACTGTTTAATACTCCTGTTTTCTGGTTGGGCTGAAATGGAGAGTCACTTGGATCACATTAAAGTACAGTAACCACATAACACAACAGACTCAGAACTGCTGAGAAGGAAGCAGATGGGCTGAAGTGACCAACCTTTAGCAGTCAAAGTAGTCTGCTATTTGGGTATGATCTCCAGAAAAACACGTTCTGTAGTTTTCTGGGGAACACAACTTGCTAGAACAGTTTTCATGGAAGCCGTATGGTGTTGTACACCTAGCTGATGGCCACGGATGTGACTTTCCATCCTTCTTTTCCCATCCCTTTGGGGTACTGTGTCAGTAGAGGCTAAGAGCACCTTCTTACATTAAAAAAAAAAAAAAAAAAGAAAGACTGTAATTCAGCCTGGCGCGAATCTGGCCACACTACGTCAAGGAAGCCAGTGCCTTCCCTTCACACCGCGTGTTTCTAAAGGAGTGAGTCATGCTCAAATGTTCACATTATTCATTTATTTGTATTGTTCAGCGCACAACAGTGGTTCAGACAGATGCTTTGCCCGTAGTGTGATGAGTAAAAACATTACCAGGGATCTGGACTTCATAATCTGCCCTTGCACATGCTTTTAATCATCTTCTTAATAATTAGTTCAGGCACAATTAAAAAAGAAAAAGGAGAATGGATGCTTTTCATTTAATTCCCATTTAACAGACTCGAATATAAAGGGATATTATTATGAATAAGTAAATATTTTTCACGCGTGTCCACTTTCTTTCTAGCTTAACTGAAAGAGCCCAACTACTGAAGAATGTTTTTAAGAAGAACCATGTGAACTTGTATCGCTCTGACTCTCTGCAGCAAAACTTGCTTCGTAAGTGTTCACAAAGAGAAATTAATATCCATTAATAATATAGAAGTAAAATTCTTCCTTTCACTGCATTTGTTTACAGTGAAGATGTAGTATCCTAAACCCTGTAGACCATGTTCTTTGCCTGTTGGTAGGTTTCTCTTCGTTCCTAAGATACTGCACAGAGTTCTTTCTGCTACTTTGTAATTGCAAAATTATTTAAGAAACAGCATGGGTTTTCTACCTACTAATTGTTGAAAAGAGGTTTATTCCCCTCTATTGACCTTTGTTAAGTTGTTTTTATTAAAGCTTCTACAAAAAAAAAAAAAAGAATCTGATCAAAACTTACTTGGTTTCTATTTTGTTTTATATCTGCAGATGGCTACGCCTTCTCTCAAGATGAAAATGGAATCGTTTCCCAGTCTGAAGTAATAAGAGCATACGATACCACAAAACAAAGGCCCGAGGAATGGTGAAGGAACACAGCTCGAGATTTAGGCCTTATCAGTTACTTTTGTGAGTCGGACTACTGGATCTTTGCTGGGAGCTGCAACCATGGCCCAGTTATCAGAGATTTAAAGATCTGTGATGGTCTTGTTCCATAAAGTTTGGATTTGTGTATTCAGTAGACATAAGCACTGTGCAATTATACTGTAACACACCATCTCTAAATTTTTTAACGAGTATTTGCTTAGCCTTTGTAAACAGATTGGAATTTACCTTGTATCTTGCCAGCTTGCTTATTTTACAATGAAGTTGAATCAATACTGGTCATATACTCAGAAGGCAATGGTCAGATCGCTAAACATACTTTACATTGACAGACCATTAGCATCTGTGAAGGTTTTTAAGTGTTAATATCTTTAAACACAGTTGATAACAAGCCTTTGATTTCAACAAGTGCTGAAAAAATAGTATCTCAACGGTGTTAATTCACCTTCTTTGAGAAAGATTTTGAGTCAAGATGTTTATAGATGTTTGTGTCAAACTAACCTAAAAACGTTTGCCAAAGAAGTTCCATAAATGTTTCCTGTTGTTAGAAATAATTTGAAAGGAAATTAACTCCAGTCCTGATCTCAGAACTGCATGCTTGAGTCTCTGCGCTTGAGGAGAAACATTTACAGTACAGTGAGCCTAATTCGAGTGGCCTTTACGGCATTTGCTTTCAAAACTGCAAGACTTTGCACCTTTGGCCTTATACGAGCTTTTCCCTTATTTTCATTTCGTATTGCGTATGTCAAAAATGCTGCCACCTTGTAAAATTGAGTACACATACTTTTTTGTTCAATTTTTAAAAATTGCTCTGCCTTATTCCCCTTTAGCAAACTTTAATTATTTTTGTGATGCTCAATTGTATCTGCTTATAGTGTAGGTTCAAAAGAAAGCTTTTTTTTTAATTTATTTTTTAAAATTATTTACGTTTTTAACATTTTTATACTAAAATTATTTGAAGTGCATACATTGAAATAGAGAGCAAAGCATGCCCTTCGCTAGTCTGTGGTATGTACTGTTTCATTTGCACTAAAGCCGCTTCCTCTAAAGGTGTGAAATACATTGCAGCAGCCTCTTTACAACTTACTTGGCCATGCAGAATACCTATATCCTCTCACCTTTAATGAAAAATAGAGGGGAAGTGACTGCAGAAAGAGAGACACACCTGGCGTAAGGAGAGAGGGGGAAAAAAAAAAGGGAGGTGTTAAATGAGAGTATTGTGGTAACTTTTTTAAGTAGTTATACTTGGTATTTCTCAGCTTACCACCCAATAACCATCAGGTTTCAAAATAAGGAAATCGACTTTAACTTCAGAATTTAGTTAAATCTTGTAGCTTTTTGGTCCATGTTTAAATCTAAGTTTAAAAGCCACCATAACTACATTTACAATATATTTTTCTATTGTAGCAGTTTTTAATTAAATTTGTGTGCATTACATAGAAATGATCTTTTTTTTTCTTTGAATGGAGATCAACTAGATGGAAAAGCGGAACAATGACATCCCCAATGATCTGTTAAATTAAGAATTTCCTCTTTGCTCTCCAAATCATCCACTTTCAACTTAAAAGTAACGAGTCATCCAATCCCATCTTTTCTCTGCCCTCCTGCATTAGTCGTATACTTACTAGAGGTTGACTTTTCCTCCTGGCCTCTCATCTAGCTAAACACTTAACGTGTAACTTTATTGCACTATCCAAGTTTCTTATGCTCCATTCCAAGAGAAACTTACAAATACACGTGGAAAAGCCCAACAAAAGGCACTATATGAAAGTACATATTTAGGAAGGCGCATCAATGGGAAGGCAGTCGGCATTTCATATGCATGTTATGCAATGTCTTCCTCTCGCTTTCCCGGAGTGATCTTTAAACAGAAAACAGAAGACACGGGGACAAAGGGAACGTATCCCACTAGAAACAGTGCTGCCAGTCAGTCATGCAGACAAGAACTGCCTTCAGAAAAGCCATTTCAGGCATAGATAAATAGATGGATCAATATGGGAGGGCCAAATCACTTGACCTAAGGCAAGAAAAAATTTGGGGGCATGCCCCGTTCCTAAAATGGGGATCCCTATTTTCTGTCATCCGAGGGACAATGACCAACTTCAAAACATTTCTGAAATTAACCATGACACTGTTGCTCCTTTATAATCTTTCAGTGTACTTAACTCTTATAAAACGACTCAATCTATACATACTCTCTTTATGGGTAAATTTTTTATTATTATTGGGGTTTTTCTGTTCTCAGTGGTTTAATTGCTGATTTTGCAGAAAAGGACATGAGGACTAGAATACATCGTAAAATATTTACAATGAGAAACCTACATGATCTCTTATTCTTCCTGTGAAATAAAGTTCCGTCTCACCGTTGTAGTACCGTATGTGGAAAATGTCCCACAGTATATCCCCAGTTTAACAATCTCAAAAAGGAGGAAAGCAACTGAAACAGCTCTAAGATCCTAAATTTAGACTGTAATTTAAGTTTTTCAAGATAGTCCTATCACAGTGTTTCATCCTTACGTCTTTACAGTATTTGAAGGAGTATTTCACGAAGTGCATTTTTTGTTTTTATTACTTCTGACAGGTTTTTCTCCTGTCTCTGTTTTTTTCTGGTAATTAGCGGTTGGAAGATACCACTTCTTGGAAATAGTAAAAAAGACAATGTGGCGATTCTAAGTCTTTTTCTTTTTTTTTTTTTTTGATTGCTCATACAGTTCCATTTAAAAATGTAAGATCATCTTAGTTATGTGTGCCCACTTTTAAATCGGGTCAAGTATAAGATAAGCACTTTATTTTCATGTTGAGTACATAGTGATATAATCTATTACCATCCTGTTAGTACATCGTATCTTTGTTGAAATAAGGGGATTGCGCTGATACTTATTTGAAGGAAAAAACAGTTTAGGCAAAAATGCTCATAACAATGCCTCTGTTTCTATTGATTGAAAATTTGAAAATTCAAATTTGTATCAAATACAGAATTCACAGGGACTTCTCCATCTGTTTCATGTGCACCGCATAACAATTACAAGTTAGTATTAAAAATTTCCATCAAAAAGTTGAACGAGTGCCACTTAGCAATCGGGTATCTTATATAAATACTGTTGCTCGATTATTTTTAAATATATATACATATATATAAAAAATATTCAAAAGAGTAAGTAACAGGAAACAAATTTTAACAAACCTATTGATAATTTGTATTTGGAATTTTTTCTTGCCATTTCCTAATTTTACACTTATTTTTGCAAAGCAGTTTCAACAGATTTATACTTAGTCATCATTCTATTTGTATAAAATGATAAATAAAATATTTTGAAACACTAAGAGCTAGCTGAAGATTCCTATATGTCCACATGCATCCATAAAATTCACTGTGTTACAAAGATGCGCGTTACGTGTCTTAAGGCTTCTTTCATTACATTTAAAACCATCTTGAACGATGAGTAATTTGGAATATGTGTTCAATTTAAGGAGAAGTTTTTTTTCCCTTTTTTCGTATGTATTGTGTAAAAGCACTTGTAGTTCTGATGAATTTATCATTCTGTCTGCATGAGGCAATATTTCTAAGTGTTCTGAGGCAATGCATGGTGGTTGCTGTTCCCTGTTTTTTAAAGCCTTCGTTAAAAGTCTGCTCATAATATATCGAGAAGCTAGCGCTGTGTAAGCAAATGAGTTTGTCACTTCAGCTTTCTTGGTACTGGTAACAAAACTCAACAAATTAGTTTCTCCTTCTGCCCCCCCACCCCCCCCCCCGCCTCGGCCCTCGCTCTCCCGGTTCCCTCGCTGTTAACCAATAGATCTTTATTAAACAAAGGAATATTTTAGCATTCCAAACCTGGTTCCTGCTTATGCAAACCGGTACTCACATATAGGCTTCAACTGGGCTGCTTGTGAGGGTAAGGACGACTCCTCTGAGCAATGATGTGCAAAGCTGGGCGCGTCGGAGGGTCGGTACTTCAACTTAAAACGAAAGCGTTTCTGCGGAGAGAGTGATTTGTAATTGCAAAGCTGTGACCAGAACAAGTTTGGGGTTTTTTTCGAAAAATCATATTTTATGGTGTTTCTTTATTGTAGAATAGAAGCCATAAATGCATTAATGTTGGTTTTCTACTTCGACGTAATTTTTCATTAAGATTTTTCAGTGTTTGACATGTGTGAACCGCTGCAGCAAGCGGTCAGTCTGTAACAGCAAAATTTGCATTCAAGGTGAAGTGAGTTTTTACAGCTCCACTAAGCCATTACTGCTGAAACTGTCGTGGAAATTATGAAGCTGCATGAATGAAGACTTTTTTGACTCGGTGTTTATGGTAGATTCTCAGGTTTAGTTTTAACTGGATGTTAAATGCACTGTGTTTTATAAATAGTTCTTTTAGTAACACATTCAGTTCTATGCAGTGTTACATGTCATTTGGCATTTGGTGAATGTGCATGTTTTGAACTGCGAATTTTAAATGTTTTGTCTTTTAATTGTTAAAAATGAATAAACTTTGCCATTAAATGAAGAAGCTTTGTTGAGTTGATTGCTTGCAAATGCTAGGGAGTACTTTCAAAGGAAAACCTATATCCCGTCGCTCTTGAATTCTTTAAAATGGGACGTATCAGAAATAGCATTTCACAAATACCAAAGAATTCTTATGTTATTAAGATAAATTGAAAAAGTAGAAAATGGGGCTAAGGTGGTTTTTTTTTTAAAAAAAAAAAAACACCACCTATTTTGAGATGTCTTTTTCAGTTTTCATGTGAAGTCCAAAAAAAAAATTAAAAAAAAAAAATAAAAGGGAGCACAGGAGTCTGCAATTTAGTGATTTGCTGCAGAGCGCTACCATACCATGCTGCTGATGCCGTATTTTGAAAGAGAAGGATGCAGTGCAAGAATGGTAGAGTGGGAATAAGGAACGTAGTCTCCTTTTTCAGACAACAGTGATAAATACCATATCCTTTGGCTATGATAGTAGCAGGTATTTCTTTCCCCTAACAGTGCCCACCCCCTGAACAGAAATCAGTATATCCAAACCTAAACTGCGTTTTGGTTGTAGATAGGTGACGGATTCCTTCTACACGCACTAGACAATGAATTTATTTTGTAGATTTTGGGTCCTGTCAAGGCAGGCTTGATAATAGATGCGTCTTTCACGCTGTTAGTTTCATGATACTCTAATGGTAGAGTTGGTTTAAGGAGATTCCACCTCATGGTATGTCACCGCCTCTGTTACACTGGCAGCGATGAGGCTGTTGAAATTACTCCGGTTGTAATCCAGTTTATAATGATCCAGGCTGCCTTTCAAATCCTTTCCCTCCTGTCTTGTGGCAAGTGCTATTTTTAAGCTAAATCATTTCACTCACCTGGTTTACACCCCATCCCCCTGAATTTGCACAAGCCATCGGTGGAGAGAATAAAAACAACAAAAAGGCGTTTCTTCTGCCTTTGCCAATGAAGATAGCGTATCATGGAATTACAGCCGCAATGTAATTGCGAAGGAAAAACTGTTCATGTGAGTATTGTGGAGCAGCGGCCCCCTCAAAAGCAGAAGCTCTGCTCAGAGCATCAAGTCCACAGCGCACGTCGCAATATGCAGAAAAACAGCGCCGAAAATTGACTCCATCTCCTTAATGTTACTGACAAGCTGTAACTGAACAGTAGGGACAAACTAATTTCAAAATTGTCACCTTTTTTTTTTTTTATTCCAGTGAGATTAGTATTACAAATAATCCATGAGTTTACATAGCCATATACCGTACTGCTTACCTAGTTTCAAACAAAATCCTTCAGACATTCCTGCAAGTGCATGTAATGTTTTTTCTTAGCGCTGAAGAGTTTTTATGCATTATGGGGATACAGGCTTAAGAAACCCAAAATGCAGAAACACGAAACAAATGGCTGATCTAATTCATGTCACTATTGTTCTTTGCCCGCAGAAGGCTTGGGTTCATCAGCTAATGGCAATCAAAGCAGTTTGTGCGTAATGCGTGTGAATGACAACAAGCAATTGACTGTGATTTTTGCTTCATTTTGACTTATTTTAGAGCGGTGTCACTCTACTAAAATGAGGATGAGCTAATTCCAGTATTACAAAAGAAATAGTCAAACCTACTGCAGTGAAACAAGTGCTGTGTTCCTTCTGCCAGCAAGCAATTTTGTTTGGTTCAAGTGTGTATCTCGCCCTTCAAACCGCTTCATTAGTCATTAAAATGGTGTATCAGAATGCCGTTGGTGTCCTGTCTGCAAGTTTTAGGAAAATGGCTATTTTCTTTAAATCATGGAAGCATCTAGCGCTTCGTTCTCCCTAGGAAGGAAGTTCAGGGTTCTCACCTGAACCCATCTGGGTTGGAAACTGTCGGCACGGGCAACAAGCACCTGGGTCCATGGGCTTGTCTTCTGGCCACCTCCCTTCAGCTCCATAGGTCACTGCCACTGTGGCCACGTGAACAACAATGTATAGATTCTTCTTAACTTACAGATTTTTTCTTTGTCTACCTGTTTGCAGATGGTGCAAAACCCGCCTGCAGGATTTGTTGCCCTCCGGCCACCCATCGGGGAAGCGCTTAGTGCTCTATAAACTTCCAGCCTCCTCGAAGCCCCATTCAATGAAATTATTCCTGCGTGTCAAGTTCTTCCAAGTTATTTTATGAGGTCAAAGCCATTAGGCAGCATGAGGGGAGGGAAGGCAGTAGCTCGGAGGGGATCTTCCCCGCCAGGCTGAGCGTGGCACCACGTGGGAAGCTGCGCAGCCTTTACTGAGCCTGAATAATCATTAAAACCCGTGAGCCTGTAACGCAAGCGCAGCAAAAATCCATCCCTGCGTTCAAACGTTAATAAATGTGCCTGTAGAGCCCGCTGGGACCATGATGGTGAAGCAGCCTGGCCCGGTCAGCGTACACCACCAAATGCTCACAGGCAGTAACAGCCGAGTCCAACTCACGGCTTCCCGGCGCGCAGCACATCCTTCGGAAAAAAACACCGGATTTCAGCTACCCACCACCTGTGTCGGCTAATCACTCTTTAAAGGAATGTAGAATTGCACCTTGTTATCTAGAATTGATTGAGTTTCTGCTTCCAGAGGGATCAGTGTTGTCTTGGTTTACTAGATTTTAAAAAAAAAAAAAAAAATCCTACAAACTGAGGACCCCTATTTGTGAAAAACAATTTCATTGGTTTACTGTCTGTTTCTTCTGTATGCAGGAATGATGAGCAGATCTCGCAGGATGCTCCCAAACACCAGAGCTGAGAGCTGTTGCAATATTAAATGATTTTTCCGAAAAGTTACCTGACGAACAGTCCCGCATTTCTTACCCATTCCAAACGGGCAGTGAAACACAGTCCCGCAGAACAGCATCAACGGTGGGCGAAAATTTACCCGCCCCCTTCCTTGAAGATTGTTTCTTAAAAATTGCAAACCAAAACACTGACCGTTCAAGTCATTTCCCAAATACTCCAAATTTACTTTTTAGATTTTTATAAAACATTACTGTGTATCATCATTTTAGTTTGTAATTAACAATCACAACATTCAAGCCAAAACCTGTTACTTAACACATCATTGTATACAACTGAAGTGGTCTTTCTGCGTACAAACCACATTTCTGGCAGTAATATCTACTGGATTGTAATGTTAATTATGCAATAAAAAAGATATTAAAAGGGTTATTTCAAAATATTTTTTTCATAAATGCCAAGATACTGATTGTTAGATATTTGCTAAGAAAAAAAAATGTTTTCAACTCAAGGCAGAACCAATGCTGGTTTCTAAAATCCCGAGAAGTACACTGTAATTCAGAATCGAAGGGCTGTAATTTTAATACGCCCCCATATGCCAGTGCTCGTTAAAGAGGGCAGCTACAACGTACTTCCACACGTCCTATAGACAGGGAGTTTGGAGCTGACAAAATAGGACAGTTCAGCTTCTGATACTGTAGATTCTGACACACAGAATGACTTTGTTCACAAAAATAAGTCTGCAGAGAAGCCCTGTAACGACTGCGTTTTTTTCTAGTGTATTTTCCGCTTGCTTGCTTCATGTGTTTGGGTCAGACGCGGGGTTTTTTTCTTCTTCCCGTTGGTTTGTTGGTTTATTTGGATGAAGGAATGTAGAAGGGCAAACAAAATTTATTCCTAGGGCAGGATGTTTTAAATAAAAATGCCCAACTAATCGCTGTAGTTTTTACCAAGTTTTTACCACAGTTGCATATAAAAGACATTGATTGATCTATTAGTTCGCCATATATTCAGAATTTTATATTCTATTAAATCTGCACAACAGGTGCACAGTTAAAGATGTAAATCATTTACAAAAGCAAAATTAACTATTTTAACAGGAAAAAATACAGTATAGTTACACCATCAAAATGAAAACTTGCTCATCCAACACTATCTGTACAGAGACATACAGATGACACAGTATTTCAACCACACAGTTTATTGATAAAAGTTCTTTTTTTTTTGGTGTGACTACTAAATAATTAGTGTTGTCAATGCTGTAAATACATTTTAAATTACAAGCTTGTCTTTACATTTTATACATGGCTAATTTTACAAATAGAACTTTATGATCAGTTTGTCCAACTCACACACGTTGCTGAGCAAAAAGCCAACAATAAATACTTCCTTCTGAAATACGCTTTAATATAATGCTGTTTTTAGAACTGGATGCGGAGAAGTTATTAGCAATACTGCTGAATACATTCTGCTTTTCTCATAGATAATTATCTGGCTGCTTGGGATTGGCACGTTTTCAACTAGCATAATTAGTACTAGTTTTACCTATCGTAGTTAAAGTTTACTAATACAAATATGCAGTGTAAGTTCAGGTATATTATGTGTATTTTAAAAACCCCACGCGTTTTGATATCTATAGTAAAATACTGCCTCTTATTTTCATTGCTCGTGGAAGTGGGAAGCAGTCAGCTGTTTTCAGGATCCGCAGACTTTTCTCTTTAGTTTAGTTCCTCTCTTACTTCTCAGGCGTATTGCTGCTTTATAGAACTAGTCTGAGAGTGGAACGCAGCCACTCTTTGTTAACTAAATTAATAGCGTTTAGGGTTAAAATGTCGTTTATAATGCCGTGAAATGAGTAACTTTATCCCAAAACAGTTTTTCTACTTGTCTCCGAACGCATTCTGCGCGAATTACACTGAACGATCAGAGCAGGCGCTTTTTAGAGCAACTGAAGTTTGGAACATTTCACCATTCATTTGTAAGCGTGACTCAAGTTTGGGAAATGAGATGCCAAATGAGACCTTGCACTTTTCAAGGGCAACTCACCCACGGGAACGGTTCTGACTTCTGCAACCCCAGAGCGTGTCAGCATGACACCCAGCAGCAGCAGTCCCCGCGCTTCCAAAGGCGCCGGTATTTCTCAATAACTTCTTTCAGCTCTGACTAAAATCAGAGCAGCTTTTCCCAGCCAGGGCAGGCTCCGGCTGGAGAGGGTACCCAAAGTACGGCGGTGACACCAGAAATCCCGACGGCTGGGTCAGGTGGACCGCATGGGCTGCCTGGAAGCAGCCAGATGTGTACGGTGGAGGTGGCGATGCCACAAGGCAGCCGGGCTCTGCCCGGGGAAAGGAGAAGCGGCGAACCGAGCCACCGGTCGAACTGGAACTTGTCGCAGTACTGGACTGCCTCGATGGCGTCCTGAAGCTTGTCGAGGCCAGGATCATGGGCAGAGTCTCGGTCTGATAGCTCCGCAGAGAAAACCGTATCGGCTGCGACGGTTGTTTGGGTCTTAAACACGTGCAACAATAAACCGCTACCAGAGAGCCCACGATAATGAAGGCAATAAATATCGATCCCACAATGAGGAATGGAACATAGATGGGTTCTGGGGGAAGAAAGAGTAAGAAAAGCCGTGCACATTAGCCAACTGAAGTAACAGGTCTGCCGCGCAGAAACAAACGCCATGGAGTTTATCAAGCCCCACATCGTTTTAGTCCCACGAACACACTGAGCTGCTCAGAAGACAGAGCTTCCGATCATTATCCTCAACAAAATTGGAGTTTAAACCCTGCACATACCAGCCAAAAGTTCTTCCTGTTGACGGTTTTACCAGTTGCCCGTGGTAAAAGCTGTCTACCCCGTGCCCCGTTTGCTGGCTCTAGTTAAGTTTCGCTCAAGAATCGCCCTCCTCTCCCCCTCGCTCACTCCCTAAAACCGTCGGGGCTGTCCCGACGTAACAGCTCGAATCTGGTGGCGAAGCTCAAAACGCTGCAGACGCTGTTAAGCCGCTTTCAGTCCTAAACCGGGAAAATAAGCGCCGAAGGCGTTGAGTTGGGAGAGCAGCCCCCCCCTTCCTCCAGCTGTGAAAAACCCGACGGCCCCCACGCACGGTGGGGCTGTGTCGCGCAAGAGCACCGGAGCCCGGTCACCACCTCCGGAGGGAAGAAAAAAAAAAAAGAAAAAAAAAGAC